>NC_091748.1:64577625-64860125 GCF_043380555.1 Nothobranchius furzeri
AGCAGACATTTGGTTCCTTTTAATGGTCAGGAGTGCAGACACAACAGGGTAGACGGATGTGAACATAAACTGACATGTAACGAGTACGAACCGACAAAACCACAAGCAACACACAAGGCTTATATACACACTGGAATGGGTAATCAGGTAACAAGAGGCAGGTGGACACAATTAAGGAAAAACTCAAGGCACAGGGGAGCAATAATGTGACATTACCCCCTTCTCAAGGGCGGCTCCTGACGCCCAGCAGCACCCGCTCACGGGCAACACAAAAACACAAGTCACCAAAGTCACTGAGAGTCAGGGGACCAGCGTCCAAGGGCGGGGCAAAGCCACAGGGATTCGAGACCACTGGAACCAGGAGCACAGGAATACAAACTCGAAAGACAGGATCTCTCAAGCGGGGCAAAGCAGGAACCTCCGCTAACCAGCTGTAACGAAGGTAGCCAGAGGAGCAGCAGGAGGACAAGTAGGCATGGGGAAATCCAGCAGCAGTGGCGTAACGCCCCTCCGACCCACCAGAAGGAGAGGAGGCATCCAGAGGAGAGACACCGCACTGAAAGCGCAGACCCAGAAGGCGAAGACGCAGCACCTCGAAGCCTGACCCACCAGGAACACAGAGGTGGCGCCAGGTTACACTGCGCCTGGCCAGCAGCGTCAACAGCAGATGGAGATGAGGAGAACAACCAGATCGACCACCCGGAGAGTTGTGGATGCGCCGATCGAGCGTTGCGTCCTCCTCGATCTTGAGCACAGGAAATCCCCAGAAGACCTCGTTCTGTCAGGCATGGGGAAATCCAGCAGCAGCGGCGTAACGCCCCTCTGACCCACCAGAAGGAGAGGAGGCATCCAGAGGAGAGACACCGCACCGAAAGCGCAGACCCAGAAGGCGAAGACGCAGCACCTCGAAGCCTGACCCACCAGGAACACAGAGGTGGCGCCAGGTTACGCTGCGCCTGGCCAGCAGCGCCAACAGCAGATGGAGATGAGGAGAACAACCAGATCGACCACCCGGAGAGTTGTGGATGCACCGATCGAGCGTCGCGTCCTCCTCAATCTTGAGCACAGGAAATCCCCAGAAGACCTGGGCAACTCACTGCAGGATCCTTTTGGTCGGTTCGTTCTGTCACGGTGTGGAGGGAAGGTGAGGGAGGAAGAGCGGATCCTTCAGGCAGGTAAATCAACCCAGGCCAGACAACAGCAGACATTTGGTTCCTTTTAATGGTCAGGAGTGCAGACACAACAGGGTAGACGGATGTGAACATAAACTGACATGTAACGAGTACGAACCGACAAAACCACAAGCAACACACAAGGCTTATATACACACTGGAATGGGTAATCAGGTAACAAGAGGCAGGTGGACACAATTAAGGAAAAACTCAAGGCACAGGGGAGCAATAATGTGACACAGAGTCAGGGGAAGAGGAATTCAAGTCAGAGGAGGGAGAGAAGCTGGCCATGGAAGAAGAGGAGCAGGCCAACGAGGAAGAGGAGTTCAAATCAGAAGAGGAAGAGGAGGAGGCCAACAAGGGAGAGGAGAAGGTCCAGGAGGGAGAGCAAGACAACCTCGCACCATCATTACGGAAGAGATGCGAGCAACAGTCATTGACCATGTTATTGTCCATGGCATGACAATGGCTGAAGCAGGACTAAGAGTTCGTCCAAACCTGAGTAGGTTCACCGTGGCCACCATTATCAGGGCATTCAGACAACACAACAGGTATTGTACTCTCTTGCTTTCTTTGTCACAATACACTTTTACAAGCCTGTGAAAGTTGTGTATTGGTTTCAAATCAGTTGTTATTGTAAAACATGTCAACTGACAACACATGTTTCTTTCTTTAGAGTTGAAAGAATGCCACATAGAGGTGGGAGGGTTGCCATATTTACAGCGGCACAAGAAACCATCATTGTGGATATGGTTCGTGAGAACAACCTCATCAGACTCCGGGAGATCAGAGACAAAGTCATAGCCGCTAATGTCAACTTTGAGAGCATTGATGATGTCAGCTTGGCCACAATAGACCGAGTTCTCTGGCGCCAAAAGATACGGATGAAACAGGTCTATAGGTTCCCTACAAAGACCTACGTTACGAGTATGTGCAAGTAAGTATACATCCATGTTCACAGTACAATTGGTGGATATACTGTGTTGCTCAGTGGCCTACAATAGTTTTGGACAATACTGTGCTACCTGATTGACTGTTGTTCTGAACACCTGTGCACTTTCACATTTTCAGAGGATATTACAGTTGGACACGATGGCCAGACCTTATGAGTACCTCTTCCTGGATGAGGCTGGCTTCAACCTGCAGAAACTTAGGCAAAGAGGCTGTAACATCATTGGCCAAAGAGCCATCACTGAGGCATGGGGAGGGGTGGGGGTGGGGGTGGTAATATTACTCTTTGTGCGGCCATGGGTTTGGAGGGGCTTGTCCACTGGCATGTTGTCCTTGGGTCTTACTTACAACACCCAACATCTCCTCACCTTCCTAGAGGAGCTAAAAGACATCCTCCTGGATCGCCAACAACACCATCCTGGGCCCGCACATCACATTTATGTGATTATTTGGGACAATGTCCGCTTCCACAGAACAAACCAAATCAGAGTGGTTCACCACCAATGGTTACCACTTTTTAAACGTCTGTCTGCCACCTTACTCCCCTTTCCTGAACCCTATAGAGGAGTTTTCATCGTGGAGATGGAAGGTTTATGACAGACAACCATACACTAGAGAGAACCTCCTAAGGGCAATGGAGCTGGCCTGTGGTGACATCCCAGTGGAGGCCTTACAAGGATGGATTCGCCATTCCAGGGCGTTTTTCCTGCGGTGCCTGGCAAGAGACAATATAGCCTGCGATGTGGCCCGATGCAGCTCAACAACATGATGGTGTGTGTTGTGAATAAAGTAAATAAAAAAAAAATTCACACCCTGCTCATGTTTTCAAGAGTACTGTTGTGTGCAATAGATTCAGTTTTTGCATTGAGTTGTGTTACAGTAGTGTAAATGCAGAATTTTCTATAGATTTATACTCCTCATATGAAACTCACAAATCTAAATGTCTAATCCTCTGCAGAGGTCTAAGAAGATCCGTAACTGTAAAGTTTCTAAAAATGGGCAAATTGGCAGTTATGAAACAAAAAACCTTCTCACAAATTGAGCATTGTGTTTTCAATTGTTTTGCTGTAGTGTGTAATGAGTATAGTGTTTATATTTTTGAAAGCTTTGAGCTGCTCTTTTGGTGTGAAAGTTTGAGTTTTGAAGAGAAGGTGTGGTGTTTATGCAGTTTTAGAAAAGGGTGTGTTTAGACATTGGGGAACATGGAGGAAATGTTTGTGAAATGTTTTTTAGCATTTAAGAAAAACTGTAAATACACGAAGGCTTTCAATTTAGACTTAAAAGTTTCTAGAGTTAGGGCACATTTAAGGTCATGAGGAAGCGGATTCCATCTGTGTGCAGCATAGTAGCTAAAAGCAGCTTCACCCTGTTTGGTTCTGACCTGAGCTTCTACCAGCTGACTGCTTCCTAAGGATCTCAGAGCCCTGCTGGGTGTATATACAGGAAGGAGATCCAACATGTATTTTGGCCCCATGACATTGAGTGATTTATAAACTAGTAGAAGTACTTTGAAATCGATTCTGTAGTTCCCTGGTAGCCAATGTAGAGATTTAAGAACAGGAGTGATGTGCTCAGTACTGTTGGTTCTTGTTAAGACTCTAGCAGCAGCATTCTGAATAAGCTGCAGTTGCTTCACAGCTTTTTTGGGAAGACCAGTCAAAAGACCATTACAGTAGTCCAGCCTGCTGGAGATGAGCGCATGAGCGAGTTCTCTAGGTCTTGTCTGGACATGAGACCTCTGGGTTGTGCTACTCGATGTAGATGATAAAACACTGATCTAGTTATAGCCTTAACCAGTCAGTGTTTCAGATGTGATACGGCAGCGAAACCATTCAATGCAGTGGGTCTCATGAGGTCACACAATCCCAGGAGAATTTCAACACCACACGTGATTCCTGCCACACATGATCAAAATTTCTGCCTTGAAAACTACCTGAGTATTGTTGATGACCATGTCCAACCTCTGCAAACAATCAGCGTTGCATGGATGTGCAGATCATGTCTACATTACGTACGTCAGTCCATACCACTACTGTAGAACGTGCAAACTAAGTCTGTGAACGTTGGGACCCTTCATGACGACAGTGGACCCGTCTTCTGATGAGTACTACCAGCAGAATAATGCACTGTGTCACAAAAATCAGATCTTCTCTAACTACTTTCTAGAACATGGCAATGGGTTCCCTGGACTCCAATGGCCTCCACTGCCACCAGATCTTTGGAATGTGGCGGGACAGGCGATTAACATTATGCAGGTCATGTCAAATCAGACTAAAATCTTTAAGGAATATTTTCAAAACCTTGTCAGATTAAGGACAGGAGAAGTAATGGCAAAGGATGTTCAGGTCTGTACTAACATGTTGCAACTAATAAAGTGACCGGTGAGTGTGTGTAAAAATCTATAACGTGGAAAAAATGCATTAATGAGCAAACATTTGTTGCTTTGCACCAACTAAACAAACCTTCTTCCCCTTTCAACTTATTTATACAAGCCTGTCCCACCACAAGCAGAAGCACTGTACACATTTATACACAATTTTATGAGCTTATTGTACATACCACATTAATTAATCATGGCAGCAGTCTGTACCGCTGCAGTCATAATTATGCCATCATTCAACTGCAGAGTGAGTGTCTAAAAGGAAATGAAGCTAAAGCTGGAGCAACAACTTTGTAACATTAGAGTTCCTGGCTGCCACAGCTCATAAAATTCATCCATTCATGTTTGTTTGTTTGTTACTTTCTGCATCACTCGTGATGACATGAGATCAATATGCAAGATGAGGAGATTTTGTGGCAAGAAGCATGTTTTAAATACATTTCACAAGTCAGTAAAAAAGTAGGGATGCTCTAATCAGCTTCTGAGCTTTTAAAAGGACGTGGCCAGAAGAACCAGGGAGCATAAAGAGTGGGGAATACCTTGAGAGTGAATGAAATCCAGACACACCCAGTTTTGAAACTAGTGGAATTTCATTGAGTTTGGTTTTACTCTGAGTTCTGTGGAACTTTTGGAGATTGTGCTCAATAGAGGTAGGAAATTGGTTAGTTTGAACCTAATACGTATGTTTGCTCAGTGGAGCATTTGTAGAGGTTAAGTTACCTGTTGGCTGTGTGTGCTCAGTGGAGCATAAGTATTTCTTTTGGTGTGTTTGCTCAAAAGCACTTTGATTTAGTAATTATTACTGTTTTGTTTCCATTACCTTAACAGCCCTGTGCTCGCTCTTAGTTGGTTTGGACTTAATTGGTTTACTTTCTATTTTAGCCCAAAAAGGGGAATAGCAGAATTTGTGAGTCTACTCTGACTTATTGGTTTATTATATTAGTGGAGCTGGGCTCCAGTTTGCATGTTCCCTCAAGTCCTTGGTCACCTTTAGTTCTTGTATTTAACTGACCTAGTAACTGTACACTAGTTTGGTCATTTATTTGTTATAAAAATCGCTTGTTTTTAAAATCCTGACCCCGCACCTTTATGTTACGACGACCTTCACCAATACCATCACCAGTCGTAACAATGTTATGATTTTTGTAGCTAACCAGAGGTTGACAAGTTTGAGGAATATTACCAAGTGTTACATGCCATGCCCCTTTTCGGCCACAAGATGGCCTCAGTGGTTTATGCCTTGCTTGTCTCCCGGTGCCCAGCTGTTTCCACTCAGTGATGAGCACTTGGCAGCTGTTAAAAGCTGCTCCCAGCCTCCAGTTCAGGGAGAAGGTACAAGGGTAGTGTAGACTGGAAACAGTTTATGCTATGCTCTTCTCCTCGGTCGCTCTTTAGATAATATTCGGTTCGCTCACTAGACTTTGGTATTTGGCTCGCTATTTGGATTTAGGATTAGACTCATTGGTAATTTGACTTCGGACCAGCTTTAGACTTTTGACCTCGGATCTCCCCTTTTGCATTTATATATTTATATTCTCGGTTGTTAAATTCTCACTCCCTTCTGGGGTGGCATTTTTCGTTTCTCCTTTTTGAAATATAGCTTCTTTTGTTTTTGTATATAGTATTGTTAAGATCCTTTGTAAATATTCCCTCATTTTTTGTAATAAATTTCATTTCATTTCGTTCGCTTGTATCCGTGATTCTTTCGTTTACTACCTAAAGCTCATGACCAAAGGTGAGGGTAGGAAGATCGACTGGGAAATCGAGAGCTTTTCCGTAAAATATCTAAAAAATATCTCAAAAAATTAAACCTCAGATTTGTAATATTTTGTCATTTTGAGAGGGAGTAGATGAAGCAGTTGGGTCACAAAGGAGTACAAACCGATACCGACGTTTTACGATATTACATTTTAAGGCCAATATAATATCAGTCAACTCTATAACAAAAGTAAATAACAGTTCCTAATACCTGGCAATATTCTGTTCTATGTTTTTAGTCTCTTGCATTCACACTTTGATTTAATTTTGTTTTTCCTCCAAGATTTTTAATTTGTGAAGATGAAGACATATTTTTCCTCTGAGATGCACCGACTACATCTGCTTGTTAAGAGTAAATTTAAATGTCAAATTAGAGGAAATGAATCTTGTTATAAAGGCTGGTTTCTTTACTGTGTGTGAGTTATCATTCACAAGAGCATTACACGTGTCTGCACCCCTTCAGTAAAACTCTTGTGTTTGTCCAACAGATTTAAAATGCAAGCTGTTGATCTCTACTGTTTTATGGATTTTCTGTTTTGATGAGGCAGGAATCCTTTTCTGCTTTGATTTTGTAAAGTTCAAGCCTTGTTGTTTTTTCTATTTTGTGTAAGCGCTAACCTATTTTTGAAGTTTTAAATCTACATATAGTATTCTTTATATTTGCAACTGCTAGCCACGTAAAAAAGAAAAAAGCTGCATTCATTACATCCATTTTCACTTTTCAAATCTCATGCCCTTCTCTTCTTTGCTGTTCTTTCTTGTTCCCACTTGCTGCTGCAACAGCGGTTTCCCAACAGGGATCATTAAAGCAGCGTAACTTCACACACTGGCAGGCTCCAAATACTAGTGGAAGGGAAACTTATTTGAAAAGTTTTTTCCTTCAAGCCTAAAATATCTTCAAGCACACAGCGTGCTCGTGGGAAGCGCTGGTAACAAGGAAATTAAACTAAATTTTAACCAACGTGTAAGAAAGTCCACTGCACAGGTGTCTCAAAACCATTCTGCTGGAACAAACGTGTGCACCCATGTTGCTAAATTTGACTTTGTCAGGGTTATGAGTGTTTGTAGCTGAAGTTAAGCTGTTCTGTTTCACAGCCTCCACACAACGTATAGCGCACATGGAGATTCACGCTCATGCAATGCCAGAAAAAGCTGCAGCGTGAGACGAATACAGACGGTTCTGCGACCTCAGTGGCTGATTTTCTAATCTAAGCCATCTTGTGTGTTTTCAAACAATTTATAGTGTTGCTGAATCTATTCAGTCTTAAAGCCTTTGTTAAACACAAATCCTTCATTAGTGCTTTACTGAGGCTAGACCGCCACATTTATCCTGAGCAACAGGACTTCCGTTTCTGGGTCTGTACTGCTCACCAAACCGTAGCAAATTGTCCCGATTGGCCGACATGGCACTTGGGTTCCTGCCTGATTCGATTTATTGTCCTGCAAACAGAATAATGGCCTGTTGGCTGCAAACATGGAGCAAACGAGGGCCTCTGCTGTTAATAAGGACTACATGTAAGAAGGTAATGCAGAATGGAGGTTAAGGCAGGAAGAGGAGAAGAGAGAAACGGCAGCAGCATGGGCTGGTGTTGGAGGAGTAAGGGGAGAGAGACAGAATGACTGTGACTGAATTCTACGTGAGGGAGACAGAAGTGGAGAGGAGGAGGAGGTGAGGGGAAGACAAGCAGGCAACAGAAAATAAGAAAAGGGGTTAGTAGCACCAAGAGCTAAAACAAGAACTACATTTAGAAAATCGTTTTGAGATTCTCCTGGTTTGTGAAACAATAATATCATCAGAAACAAAAACGGCATTAAGGTTTTTATGTAGACATTGAAAATGTAATTATAGTTGGTTAAAGAGGTAATGGCTGGTTTTGTAGCCATGGAGACGCTCCCTGCACCTGTCTGCTGTGTCACGTTGAGAAGTAGTTGGAGGCGGACCATGTGTAGTGGAGCTGACCAGGAGGCAAAAAAGGCAGGCATGGATAAAGTAAAAAATGATTTAATGGAAGAGCGGGAACGAACAGCACGAGACAACGATGACAAACAAACCACAATGATCTGACACAGGACATACGAGACGGGAGGTATGAATACACTGGGGAAAATCAGGAACACATGGGCAGGTAACAACGGGCAGGTGAAACCAATAGGGACTAATCAAGGGCAGGGGCAGATCATCACGTGCTGAGTATTTCTGACACAACCACTTTAAGGTTTTTACAACTTATGCCATACAAAGTTTTTCTTTCATTTGTTGCTATGAACTCAAGACCAGAAATCTTCACCTCAGACTGTTTCTGTCTTTCCTTAAAGATTTTTTGTTGTTTGTTCCTGTTCAATAATTATGTTTATGTATTTAGCAGACGCTTTTGTCCAAAGCGACTTACAAGTGATAATTGGCATGTTGCCAATTGTCATGTGCCAGGGTGAGTACTCCTCTCATTTTCCCATCTTTGAGTTGTGTGTTTCAGGAGAGGGAGGCTCCAGCTGCAGCTGATTCGATCAACGGGTCTGGCTACAAAAGGAGGATGGAGAACACTCCTCGACGCCGGATGATTACTACAGCTTGGTAGTTTCCTGCCCTCTTGCGACTCTTGGATTTTGTGCTAGTGTTTCTAGGATTTTTTTGTGAACCTTTGGATCTTTTCCCTGTGCTTACCCGTTACCAGGTTTTGGAACGTTTTTGGACTTCTGTGACTTCTCTGGATTACGTCTTTGGATTTCTGCGACTCCTCAGGATTACTCACCTGTGCCACATAGGATTTCCGGTCGCAGCTCTCACCGTTCTCCTCTCACTCCATCTCCTGGACACCCCACTTGGATTCACCCCGGCACCCAACCTACCCTCCCTCATTCCTACGCTCCCCTACTCCCAGTAAGTCTTTTCACTGCACCCACCAAGTTTAGACTTACCTTCCTGGACTCACCTGTATCTGCTCTCCCCTCCTCAGACACTGCGCTCCCATTCTCGATCTCCACTGGGCTTTTCCACTGCACCTTCAATTCCCGTTTTAATTTTTTTTTTTTTTAACCATAAGATGGTGATTCTGCATGTCTTGGGTTAAACACATTCCCCAAACCATGTCACCCTTGAGGCTAACAATTTCCAGTCAGTCGTAGGTGGCAGTGAGGCAGCATGATGAATCATGGAGAGGTGGGAACAAGGAGTTGACAGTAGAGAGGGGGGACGGGTGCAGGGAGGGTGCTAGTTTAGAAGATGCTCTCTGAAGAGCAGGGTCTTCAGGAGTTTCTTGAAAGTCAAAAAAGAAGCCCCTGTTCTTGTAGTGCTTGGTAGGTCATTCCACATTTATGGAACGATGCATGAGAAGAGTCTGGATTGCCCTGAGCGTGGTGTAGACACTGCTAGCCGATGATCCTGTGATGACCGGAGCGGCCAAGCTGATAAATACGATAAATATTCTGATTCCAGTTCTCTCTGTGGGATTCCTTTTGTCTCCTGGTAGCGGATTGTTCCACTTCAAATTTAATAAAACCAGATGGACCTCAAAACCCAGCTGAAAGTCACAACAGCACTAAAAATAAACATTTTCATATGTTTTACAAAATGAAAATTGTCCAACAGACGCCTTTAATCATGTACAAACCATTAATGGCCATCCTGGGTTATTTTATTTATTTATTTGTTTTCTTCAGAGGGGGGGTTCAGGGTGTTTGGATACAAGGAAGTGATTTCAAGAATCAAGAAGGAAAGTCTTGATCTCCTTAAATCATATGCAGGATTTTGACATTATTTCTGATAAAAGCAGAACAGTCTTGTGCATGAGCTGATGCCTTCTTATCAGTTTCCTCTCCACACATGTGCACCCATAACTGCAAACAGCTGTACTGTGTTCTGTGGAGTACGCAGTAGTCAGGGAGTCTTACAGAGGTCTGAGCACAACCACCTTCACAGCTTTTACTTGTTAACACATTCAATGTGCTTTGTCCTGCAGCCTCACAGCAGCAAACGGGGTGGGCAGGCATGTTGCCACCATTAGTCGTTAATGTAAGTCAGAGGGTCCAGGAAATTAAAAATGTGAAGGTTTGATACGTATTTAAAGCCCAAATTTAACAGACTAGTGAAGAGGGTCCAGGAAAAAATGACAAAAAAAACATGAAGCAAAGAAAAAAGAAGAATTTTATCCCACCAATATGGGTGTGTGTTCACACACCCCCGACAGCTCCCAACTAACACACTCTACAGCACATGGCGACATGCTACAAGAATATGTTCTTGCATGTTTAGTTTAGACATGTACAGCACCCGCGCACGCACACACACACACACACACACTCAAGTTTAACAGTTTGGCACCTTCTCTGGTTACCATAGAAACCTCACAACCCTTTTGTCCACTCAGTTCAAATGCTTCTCCCAGCATGGGTATGCTCTGCCCACCTACAGACTTCAGAAGGCATCTCATTTTAAAAGCAGCTGTGCTTTTTAATTCAAAATCAAATTAGACTGTTTTGTTTGGAAGTACAAGTTCATCTTAGTTTCTTTTTGTTTATACAAGGTCTTTTTGGCAGCATTTGGCAACTACAATCTAAATCTAACATTTTGTGTCGACGGTGCCGTTTACAGAGTCGGGTTTAGACAATGGGATGGGTTCAAATGTTCTCATGGAACACAACTGAATAACCTGGGGGTCACAAGTCATCATGTTCTGTGTGCCATTGTGTCTGTTTATTTATGTGTTGTTGTTTTTTCAGCTTCCTGGTTAATCATGCTCACCTGTCAGTCAGTATTCAGCACACCTCTCCTTTCACGTATTCATTTATTAAAGCTCCCTGATTTCACTCTTCAGCAGTAGCTCAGGATGTAGAGCGGGTTGCCCAGTAATTGTAAGGTTGCAGGTTTGACACCGGCCCCGACCAGCAATTGCTGCTGTTGTGTCCTTGGGCAAGACACTTAACACACCTTGCCTGTTGGTGGTGGTTGGAGGGACCGATGGCGCCTGTGTTCGTCAGTATCGCCTCTGTCAGTGTGCCCCAGGGCAGCTGTAGCTACATCGTAGCTCATCATCACCAGCGTGTGAATGGGTGAATGACTAATTGTGTTGTGAAGTGCCTTGGGGAGTTGTAGAACCCTATAAAGCCATACAAATACAGGCCAGGTTTTAATACTGAGAGACAATTTCAAACTGTCTGTATTTATTTAGGTATTTTCCATTATTTATTGTTATTAAAACACTTAGAGGTTTATTTATCCAAAGTGTGAAATGTAAAATTTTCATATTATTTTACAGCTTTAAGCTGTAGTTAACATTTCCATTACAGAAGATATTTTATTTTTATTTTTGTTGTTTATTTGATGGACATAGCAACTACACTGAACAAACCAGATGCTGTCACGAGGTGGGTTGGAGGAGTAGGACCCAATATGCAGACACCCAGAACGACATGAGGCAGGAGCGGATGTGAAAGAAAATATTTCTTTATTAGGATGACAAAAGATAAATAAAATTCAAGCAGGAGCGAAAGCCAAAAAATCCTAGAAACCTGGAGACCTGGAAAAACCACAAAGGAGGGGGGGACACAACCACGCTGACATGAACAATTGACCAACACAACACAGAGACGCAGACACGGTTTTATACACAGGGACGGGGTGATCAGGGAATTGTACATGGGTGAGGCCAATTAACAGAGGAGTACAACGGAGCAGGGGAGGAGGCCAGAACTAAAACTTAGGGAAGGAAGCTAAATTGACCTAGAGGGAGAAAGCTGACTAGAAAAAACATCTTAACAGAAGACTAATGATAAAGGGTGACTAAAGAAAAAATCCTAAAAAACCTGGAGGGAGGTTGGGGACAAACAGGGAACACTGAAACCTGGAGGGAACACCTAAGGGAAGAGCCTAGAGTGGGCTGGGGAACACAAAGAGGCACGTGAGGAGGGATGCAGACAAGGAGACACATGAGGAGAACCTAGAGAGGGATGGAGAACACAAGGAGACACACGAGGGAGACGCAGGACGCAGACCAAGACAGATGCATTGATATAAGTGTTTATAGCAATAATGCTAATTCACAACACTTACCAGCAGTTCAAAAAAACAAAAGCAAAGAAAACCTTCAATCAACATATCAATTAAAATACAGCAATATCCTGTCTAAAAACATAACTTAGATACAAAGCCAAGTTAAAATTATTGCATCAGAAGTAAAATATACATATTTTTAGTCGACTAAAAAAAGCCTAAAACTAAAACAAATTGGATGAGTTGATCTTAAAATCATTTTATACAAAAGAATAATAATTAAACTCAATTAAAATCTCCTGTCAAAATGAACACTGTTTAGTCTTCTGTCTCATGTTTACTGGATTTTCAACAGAATGGGTTTATCATCATGCAACCTCAACATCCAAACAATAACACCTCAAAAAGTAAATTAATAAAGAATAAAGGGTAATGGAAGCAAATCCACACATTCACACACCAACATGTCTATAAAAATAAATACAAATAAACAAATAAAAAATAATAATTGGCCTTTTGTAGAATTGACTGGAAATGTCTCAAAGTGACTCAAGAACAGTTGCCTTGTTTGTAAAAGGTTTCAACAGAGCCCCGTATAACACGTCTTTGTTGTTTGACCTTGAGACGTGAGTGTGTCTTCTATCCGACGTTTATGAGGAGTGGTTGTTGTCTTTTGCCGAGATAGAAAGATGCACTGACAGCAAAACACGTTTTCTGTGTTATGGCCTGTTGTTTTCATTTGTTTTTTTAGACATCACACTTTTTTTCTTAAGGTATGATAGCTCTATGGTCAGTACAAAACAGAAATTTCTATTTCTTTGCACAAAATTACATGAAGTGATTTCAGTGACATTTTCAATACCTTCCAGAGTGAGCCATTCCAAGTCTCTGTCACCTTAGAAAAGCAAGCTGGAGCTAACGTTACTTAGTGCATTATTAAGCTTTAATCAACTATTTAGCCCATTGTTCTAACCTTATACTTATAATATTACTAATACTACTACTAATAATAATAACAATAATAATAATATAAAACTTTCTGTGTATAGTGCTTTGTTTATCTCTGCACAGAGAGGACCAACAGTCATTGAATAAATATATGGAATAAAAATTAGCATAGGCTTCATATGAATACATAATTAAAAACAAAAACAGATAAAAAGGATCAATGTTACTAAGAATCGCTAAATCACAATAAACAGAGTCATAAGGGAACAGCAGGACCACAGGTTTTAACTAAATGGCCGCTAGTCTGGAAAGGATGCTGTAAAAAGCTGGGTCTTCAGTTTAGCCATGAAGATCTCAACGGAGCTAGCCTGTTGAATATCTAAAGGATGTGCATTCCAGAGAAGCAGCGCACAATGAGCGGAAGCACGTCCGCCAGCTGTCTTGTGCTTTATCTTATGGGACACATGAGCGCCGCAGTACCCTCAATATGGACACTTACTAGTTAACAAATGAGGCGATGGTGGCACAGGAGTTAAGTGTTTGCCCTGTAATCAAAAGGTTGCAGGTTTGAGCTCCACTCAGTCTGGTGCTGTCGTGTCCTTGGGCAAGACACTTAACCCCTCTTGCTTGCTGTTGGTAGTCAGATAAGAAGGAGAAGGAGAAGCAGAAGAAAAGATCATTTCTATAGTGCCTCTCAAGATAAAAATCGCGAAGCGCTTCACAAAAACAAAAAATTTTAAATATAAAAAAGATTTTAGAAAATGATTAAAAATATATTTTAAATTAGCAAAAAATAGACAATTCTGATTTTAAAAATGTAAAGAAAGAGAGAGAGTGAATAGGAAAGAGGGAAATCAGTGGATCCTGAGAAAGGTGGAATAGGTGGGGAAAGAGTGGTGATGAAGGTCACACCAAAGCCAACATGACCAGGTGAGTTTTCAGATGCTTTTTGAAGGAGACCATTGAGTCCACTGATCTCAGGCTCGGGGGAGAGAGTTCCAGAGTCTGGGGACCACAGCAGCAAATGATCTGTCACCTTTGGTCTTTAGCCTGGCGCTGCACAACCAGTAGGCTTTGGTCACTGGACCTCAGGGACCTGCTGGGGGTGTAGGGACTGAGAAGATCACCAATGTATGGTGGAGGGACCGGTGGTGCCTGTGCTCGGCAGCCTCGCTTCTGTCAGTGCGCCCCAGAGCAGCTGTGGTTACATCGTAGCTCATCCCCACCAGTATGTGAATGTGTGTGTGAATGGATGAATGACACACTTTAGTGTAAAGCGCTCAGTAGCTCAGGAGGTTTTATTGGGTGAATGACTGATTGTGTTGTAAAGCACTTTGGGGGGTTCCAGGGCTCTAGAATGTGCCATATCAAATACAGGCCATTTACCATTTAAATACTGAGAACATAACTAACACACAATAAAGGGAGTGTTTGTTTATTAATGCTTAATAATGCACTATGTAATGTTAATAACGGGACCCTTATTGTAAAGTGTTACCCAGACCTTTGTAAGAATTAAGCTCATAATAAACCATGAGGTCAGTACATTTTCTTAAGATTGTAACGTTTTTGTTTTAATGTTCCATAAATCTTGTATTTCTGTATAATTTACTGTATTTTATCTTCTTCTCCGTGCGTGCCGTGCAAGCGGAGACGTTGCTTCCTGAGGAGTCCTTACATAGTGTAACTACAACAGCTTGCCTGATGAAATAAGGACACGCACTGACTCATCAGACTCACTGGAGAACCTAGATGGTTGTAAAACTACTCAGATGCAAACAAACAGGTCATCTGTGGCAGAGCTTCAAGGCACCCACACATGGCTGTGCCTGCAGCAGTCACACCAACGTCCTCAGCACTGTCAGACGACGTTTGACCTAATTATAAATCTGCAAAACTGAATCAGTGTTCACACATCTGTTTTCACTTGAAGTTTTTGGAGATGTACATTTTTTTAAATTGCTTCCCTTGTAGTTTGCTATACTGCAGACCTTCAGAGGTCATGGAAAGTGTGGCTGTTTAAACATCTTTCTTCTCCTTGTTGTCCCGTGGCTTTTACTGGAAGGTGTCCAGGTGGTAAGGTCCATGAGGGGAGTTATTCCCTGAGCAGCACAGAGGAAGTGACCCTCGCTGGCTTTACAAACACGAGGCACAAAGGCTAAACGCCTGTTCCCGCCGAAGGAATGAAAAAGGAAAGCAGGAAATCAACAGAAGGGTCCTTTTTTATCGATTTTTTAAAAACCTCTGATTAAATATTGTTTTCTTACAGCAGTAAAACAGCACAGCTTCATTTTTATTTAATTATTTCAGGAAAGTGCAATTATTCCTTAATACTCAGAACTACACTGTCTAAATAGAATAACCCCAGCCATCAGTTTCATGATCATCATTGATAATCCTGTTAGTTTAATCATAAAGGCAATATTTTATCGGCTTTTTGAATACAATAATGTAAAACTCATCTTAGTGCATGCTTTATAAGTGGCACATAACAGTGCTATGTGATATCTATCAAACCAAAAGGAGCATTAAAAGCTGCAGAAGGAGAGTTTTGTACTCTGATGGTTTCAGCAGCAGCAGCTCCGTGCCCTCCTGTGATCATGATTTAGTCATCTACACCAGTTCCTCCTTTGCTCGTTCCACTGTTTGCCTGCTATTTTCATCACTATCCTGCTGATGCAAGAGCACAGCATTCATCTCATCAGACACACCATTACAAGTATCACATGAATCAAAATCTATGCAGTCAAATGTTTGGCTTTGATCCATTATTTCCAGCTCACATTACTTAAGATGACCTGTGTAGGTTAGAAATCTGACAAAAATACATTTAACCTGCTGATGTATAAAGATCAGACAACCGGATTCCATCATTCATGTTTTCAAACCACCAAATGTGAATAAACCCTGTTCACGATCATTTGCCTCCTCTAACAACAAGGTTATTTCACCATGTAACAGAACACCACGCACACCTTTAAGATGTAAATTTTCTTCGTACGTGTTTGCTTGACATGTGTGTCTCTTTAGATTGAAACAAGTATGAAGATTTATAGCAGAGATTTTAATGTAAAACATTCATAAATAAAGCTAATTAGTTTTTTTCTATTGCTAATACTCAAAAAGAAAAAATGAGGCACAATTTTCACAACCTCTACTTCTGTTCCCAATCGCTTGACTCAGTTTATCAC
Source organism: Nothobranchius furzeri (assembly GCF_043380555.1). NCBI lineage: Eukaryota > Metazoa > Chordata > Actinopteri > Cyprinodontiformes > Nothobranchiidae > Nothobranchius > Nothobranchius furzeri. The sequence goes on from NC_091748.1 coordinate 64,594,012, forward strand.
TACTTAAGATTTCCTTATCATATTAGAACTCTGATTTTCCTCCTTTACACTCTGATGTCAATTTCACATTACCTTGCTGTCGAAACACAACACACAATTTTCAGGTTTATACACACTTCTCACAGAAATTCTCAAAGCTTCAATCAATAACACACAAATATTCAAATCTCTAAACTTTCGGGTCTGGCGAGCAATGTGCAATCAGTGACTGCAGCATAAAAGTACGTTTCCACGAGGCTACCCAGGTGTATGAGTGATTTCTGGACCACCCACGGTTTTCCATTTTATACCTTCCACCTTATTCCCCCTTCCTCAATCCCACTGAGGAGTTTTTCTCAGCCTGGAGGTGGAAGGTGTACGAAAGGAATCCACAGAGCAAGGTCCCACTGCTTCAAGCCATGGAGGAGGCTTGTAGAGGTGTGGCCTTTGAGGCCTGTCGGGGCTTCATGAGGCACTCGAGGCGGTACTTCCAGAGCAGTTTGGACCAGGGGGATGTTGATGAGGCCCTCTGGCCAGACAGAGACCGAGGCATGATGCCCCATGATTATACTTGAAGGGGGGGGGGGCTGTAAAAAAAAATGTTTTGTCTCAAAACTTGTATGATGTCTAATGTTTGTCTCAGAGAAAAGTGAGCGCTGTCATACATTCAGTGTGTAATTCATTGTGTTCCCTTTGGACAATTGTGTTTTCGGTTTTGCTCTTCAGTGTTCTTTCCATGCTTCGTAGTGTTCACCCAAAGGCTACTTGTGTTTAAGCAATGAGTGGTATGTGTGTGTCATGTGAAAATGTGGCTGTGTTTACCAAATAAAAACACGTGTTCCATTTTGGGAACATGTTACGGTATGTGGTGGCAGGGTTTTGTTGCAAAGGGAAGCCACGGTTTAGGAATTTATGTGTTGTGTTTGGGGTTTTGTGTGTGCAGTTTTGAAAGAAATGTGTTTTAGCAATCGAAAAAAACAGTTTTAACTGGCTTAAATTGTTTAGAATAGAATAGAATAGAATAGAATAGAATAGAATAGATTTTAACTTTTTTGTCCACTATAGTGGACATTTTCCTTCAGTTCCCCAAAACTAAAATAAAACCTACACTCACTTTGACACTGTGTACTTTGGTTGGATCTTATTGTTTACATTGGTTAAGAATCATTACAACACAAATTACAGCACAAATGTCGTTCCACGTATATTTTGGGTTGCCAGAGGCTCCCTGTAACTCCTTCCAGAGCTCAAAGGCTCAAACTGACAGAGGAGTGGATGACTGCTGTGTGCTACAATGTTCCTTGCAGTGTTCCTTGTCCTTTCAGCAGCCAATTGGGAGATGGTTTTTTCGGGGCTGCTAACTATCTTTCTGCCCATGAGGCAATTCGTAAAAGTGGTCTGCAGTTCACACGACCAAACCAAGCTGGGAGATGTGTAAACTATAATTATACAGAAGAGAAAACAGAAATAATGTAAATTTCATACGTTTCTTTTCTTTTCGATCTTCTCTTTTTAATCCAGCTGGTCGGCAGGAGACCTGAGACCAAGATTCTGATTCTACTTTACTTTACTTTTCTTTTTTCCATTTAAACCGACTTTGCAGTGCTAACATGAGCGTTTTATAGTTTTATGAACACTTTCTTTGTTTCCAGCTGAAGGTTTCTGCTTGGTTTAGCAGGACTCGACCTGCACCTCACACACAGTTTGGTTATTTTAAACAAACTTTGCAGAAGTTATTTTAGATGAATTCATATTGCATAAAAATCTAAAGTAGTCCTTGTTCACTCAAATTAAATTAATCTTACTATCCACATAAAATAAAGATGTATTAGGATGAAATTGTTTTGGAGAGTGCAGATGTTCTAGGTTGATTTTTTTAAGTCCTGCCATTCTTTACATCTCACCCGTGCATTTCTTCCTCTTTCTCTGACTTTACACCCATGGAGGAACTTGGAAGCCATACCACCTCTCAGCCTCACTAGAAGCCATCTGACACACTCCATTACATTGTGCTTGTTCCAATTAAAGCTGACACCATTTCCTGTCAAGAGAATAGTGATACCCTGCAGAAAGGCAACCCACCTCTGCTGCACCCGCTGCCCAGGGGGGTTTCAGTGTTTCTGGATATATATTATGTTGTTACAAGAGGATCTGTGCTGTCAGATGGCCGACCAAACGCTCCACATCAAAAGCTTCGTCTGAGGGAAAATGTTTCCTTTGCAAGTTTTTACTCCAAGCATGCAGAAGGATTTACTTAAAAGGAAACTAGTTCTTTGAATATTTGTGTTTAGCTTGTTAACTGAAGGTTGTGATTCTAGCGGATTGCTCGTGGTTGTTTGCATGCTAAACTCTTCCTTTTCTGAGAAGTTTCTGAAAAAATAGGAATCATCTTGTCATTTGCTATTTCAGTCTGTTGGAAGGCAGTCACAGAATCATTTACAAATGACATCTTGTTCATTTGTTCCCCACATCATAGAGCAGGAGGCGGGTACACACTAGACAGGTCGCCCATCCATCAGAGGGAGGACATACAGGACAGACAACCACTTGCAGTCCGCATCCAACAAATCTGAAAGGGAAGCTGGAGTAACTGAGGAAACGTGAACAAAACAAACATACAAACAAAATCTTGCAGTTACTCACATACCATCACATATCCACCCCCATGCTTCACAGTATGGCTGAGGTTCACCCAGGTGGCTTCCGCCAGGTTCAGGTCAAACATGCTGAACCACTTCTGGCATGAAAAACTGTTGAACTGATTAAAGCAGGATTCCAAGTGTTTGCTCTCTTTCAAACCCTGATTTTGTGTTGATCTTCTTGAAACTTAAGTGTTTGTCTCCCTAATTGAAACTTTAATGTCCTTTAAAAGGTTTTAGGGTTCAGAGGTCACAAACATTTAACAGTAAAAAATAAATTAAAGGCTGTCGAAAACTAACCAGCTTGCACTGATCATTGCTTTTTTACTCACGCTTCTGAAAGCCCGTTCAACTTAGAGATGAAACAATCATTGACATCTAAATTGCAAGTTTATTGTGTAGGTCGGTCTCTATCGTTGTTTTTAACTGCGATGCTGAGAAGGTTATTTTATTCTAAAACAGAAAAACAAACGCAAACTGTTTAATTTTACATTAAAACTTGATCCATGTTGTTTGTTTCAGTATATAAACTTCAGTCGATCCATTTTAATGATGCTGTTTTGGGTAAACAACTTTTTAAAAAATGCTTCCATGATGACTTCTAGTATAATTTGCTTTTGCACAAATGTCAGTGAATGTCTCATCAGGCAGAGCGATGGTAATGCACAGAACCAGAGGACAGTAGAGCCTCCATGAAAAGTATCTGTTGGGAACCCAGAGCAATGAGGCTGAGAGAAAGTTAATCAGAAGGCCCCTCCTTTGATGAAATGACCCCAAGTAAAGTTGTGGAGAAGCTGAATATGTTTCCTCTGCAGCAAGCTGCAGTCCATCAACCACCTAGAACCAATCTGAGGCTTATGACGGTAGCAGGGGAGAAGATACATTAGGCCTCCTTCCAGTGGGTAATGAATGGAACTAATAGGAATAGGAGATCCCGGTCCACACCACTAATATATGTAGAATAATACCAGAGACTCCAAGAGTGTACTGTTTCTACGGCTCCAGTGTGTTTCTGCTTTGAAAAGGGAAAATTAGCTCAGTAATTGCTAAGGTAGCCTTTGTCTTGGTGCAATTAAACATCACAATTAAAGGAGACTTATTATGATTTTTTTCATCAATAATATTCATTCTATGAGGTGTGTTTCCATTGTTGGAACTTCAGGGTCATTTCTGGGAGCAGGAAATCGTCTAGAAGATATGATGGCCTTGTGTTACAACCCAGGTGTCTAGGGGGCCTGGGGTAACATGGAGGATGTGTGACACAAATGATAATTAACAAAGCTTTTATTTTCTTTTGGGGTTTTGTTGTTGCTTATTCTAGTGACAAAAAACAGTGATTGGAACAAAAACGGGTCTTTTCCCCAGGCATATCAGTAATTAACCTAAAAAACTCTGAGTCTCAAAACTTTACACAGAAAATACCACTTACTCAAATTACTCAATTAGTTCAAAGTCTCAGAAAGACAGATTATCTCGTACAAGTCTTATCGCTACTCAGAGGAAAGGCAGCTCTGAACGATTGTCCCAGTTGGTGATGAGCTCCAACAGGTCCGTTAAACAATCAGTGGCTGATGAAAACACGGTGCAGCTGGTGCAGGGAGGAGCGAGGGTGAGCAGACAGGCCTAGTCTGCAGGCATTCTGCTCAGATGAAGCACCAATGAGGGGAAAAAATGCACAGAAAAATGAAAGAACACAACACAAAAGGCTCCAGCCATAACACCTGGTCCTCCCAGCTCCATACAAGTTCAGCCCTTTCAAGACTTTCCACATACGTCAGCATATCGCGACTGCTCCGGCAATGAGTGATGTCACTGATCAGCTCCAAAAAGCAGCCTCGGTAACATTAATAGTTTTATTCTGTTGAAGTACACCAATTTAGTGTATTTGGACGACCGGGAGAGCTGCTGTGTGATGTAAAATGTGGCGTTCAATGACCAGAAGAAGCTTCTTTTTTTAACAGAGCTCTGAGAGATAGCAAAGCTCCATGAATTTAGGAATTTTGAGGGGAATTCTGATGCATTTTTTTGTTGTTGGGAGTTTAGTAACTGCTATTTTAAAACAGTGGGAAATGTACTTATTTGATTGTGCTTCCATTCTGCTTCACAAGCAATTATTCTAATTTTACTAATGCCAGTTGTTTTGGATGACACCTGCTGATGTTACTGAGTTAATACCAATCAGTGTGAGTTAATCACTCTTCTGAATTCCTACCCTTCTGAAAACAAGAAACAATTAATTACCCGACGTTTCACACTGAAACCGTGCGTGATTTCCTGTCTAGCCCAATGTTAGCTGAATGTACATTGATTTGTTCCAGAAGCGGCTCGCAACAAAAATAAAATTCAATCCTCTCTTTAGTGGTGCAGCAAGCTGCTTCTGAGACTGGAGATTTGTGCACCGCGTCCAGTTTGAATCAGCCCTGATGACTATAGTGGATTGTCTTTGCAGCAGTGATGTTCCGCACCACTCATCCCTCCAGTGTGAAGTTGGGGTGAGAAGCTCTGATATCCAGGTGGAGCTCTGAGCAGAGCCTCTGCTCCTGCGAGTGAAGAAAATGTCCCTGTTTGTGACATCACAAATGGTGACTTTTCAAAGGGCTTGTTTTAGGCACATAATTCCTAAAACCAAACCCTGACTGAAAATGGATGGGTTTTATTTCACGTCTGGAGTGTTTACAGAGGCAGTAGAGACCCACGTGCAGTGTGAAAGGAAGCAAAAGGTATGTGAGTTTTGCATAATGTGTCTTTTTTAAAGCATCTTCAACAGAATCAATAAAAATAATATAATCATCACTATGACACAAGAGAAAAATCTCCTAACCCATTAATAACTGAAAAACCAACTGACCCAATAAAAAATAATGTAACAAATTAAATACATAAACAGAAGCTGAGAAAACTGTTTACGTCACAATTTTGACTTTTGTTTCACAAGGTAACAAATGAAATATTTACCTAAGAAAATTTTGATTTCTTGTGATGAGAATTTTTTTCTTCTGAAACGCTTGTCATCGTTAGATATCAGGACAGCCGAGCTGTCAAATTATTCCTGTAATGGAGCTTATATCCGTGGTCCACACATAACTTTAATAAATGATTTAGAAGCCACGTGTTTTTGAACCATAATCATTTCATAATGTTGAGGAATCAAAGCTCCTTTTCTTTAGCTCTTATCTTGTTTTCTTAAGGTAATGAGATCACACTACTGTAGTCATCACAAGATAACAGAACAGCTGAGAAAACATCATAAATCTGTGTTTGGCTTCTGTACACTTGGGACCCACAGATGTCATCTAATCTGAAGTTGAGCAATAAGAAAACTTACTTTTATCTAAGAATGTGTCTGGCACTATGTCTTCATTAATCTCCTTTGGTGAGAGCTGACAGAAGGTTAATTTTACTAATGTCAGCAGGCTGAGAAAAGTTGTTGCCTCTAAACTTGGGTAATGGATATGGGGCCAGCTAGTGTTAATTATCTATGTTGGGTCCACTTTTTAAAATGTGCATTACATCCAGGCTGCATTATGTTGTGCAGCATCAGAAAAGCCACACTGCTCTGCTGATGCTGCCAAGTGATGTGCAGTGTTATCTCGAATGTTCCACGGTGCCGTGAGCTCACACAGTCAACTGATTTTCAGAGTTTGATCTTTAGATTTATATGTGAATTATATAAAGATCACTTCTTTAGTGGGTGACTTTGATGTAGATTTGCAACTGAACACCACCTTTTACGGGCCTTGGAGTGGGGTGGAGTATGGTGTAAACAGCAAAGATGTGGACTCAAGTCACATGAATTGGACTCGTCAGACTTGAGTAATTATTTTTATGACTTCTAACTTGACTTGATAAAATCTATGAAGACTTACGACTTGAACTGACTTACATCTGTTGACTTGATGATGACTTGAGCATATCTGATATTTTGGCACAAAAGTGGCACGACATGGACAAAGATCATAAATCATTCTTTGTTGCAGCACTTTGTTTATAATCAGTTTCAGTTGCACCTTCTGCTTGTTTTACCAAATAAATGAAGCTTTAAGAAGCTTTATTTCTGGAATTTATTTATTATCAACATCGTTAAATTTAAGTTGGACAGATTACCTGATTATAACTTGAAAGATCAAAGTTTAGGACTTGGACTTGACTTGGACTTCCACATCATTGACTTTGGGCTCGACTTGGACTTGGTTGTCTTTGATTTAGACTTGACTTGATTTAGACTTGACTAGACTTTATTTTGTGCCCAAAGGCTTTTGTTTATTCTGAATGCTTCCTCCCTTGGTGAAATGTCTACGTTGCAATTATTGCAAGTCACCCTGCTGTCATGCTTTCTTGTAAAAAAAAAAGCCAAACTTTTGAGCATGTGTGCCGCTTAGACACCATGTTTCCTGCTTCCGTAAGCCACGCAACATGTGCTGTGACGTCATTCGCGCCGACCGGAATTGATAAGGGGAATTGTTTGCAAAAGTGGCGAACGTTTCCTAGGAAATGAACCAATGAGAACCGGTTCTCAACAAGAACCGGTTTTCAATTCCGAACCCTAGCATAATCACATCACATTCATCCCTGTCTTCCTCTTTAAATATATGAGTGTCAAAATTAACTGGTAAAATATGTTCGCTGCAAATACAAAGATATTTTGAGGGCTGTTATGGTGCATTTGATTGATCGCTGCAGTTCATTTCCGTCCTCAGTCTCCATGTGATGGCCACATCCATGTCCACACAACAGTTGTTGATCATTCTACTGCTGGTCAAGAAATGCTGACAAATTTATAACTTAATAAATCTAAATCTCTTCTGTTTCACTGTAAAGAACCCATCAGATAATATAATAGTAGAGATAAATATAGCAGACTCACAGGAAGCTTTCTTTCCAAAAGTCACGTTGAAATAACCAGTTTCTCAACAAAAGCCTTTAAAGGAAAAGTAACTCCGACAGAGCACCTTTTGCACTGATATTTACAGAGTTGGTCTAATTTGTGTTTTTATTCAAATGTTTTATAAGAATCCAGCTTTTTTCCCCTTCAAACAGAATTTTGTTAAAGCAGTGGCATTTAAAACATCCTGAACCTTTGTCTATACACTGAACTTATTACTTAAATTGCCTACACCTTAACAGCATCTAAAGCATTTTAAACTTTTTCTTTTTTCTGCACTAGGTCTGAATTTAAGTGCTGCACTACAATGAAGCATCTGTAGTTGTTTTCCAGCTCTTGCTGAGGTGGCAGAACCGCTGACACGCTGGACCTCAGATGCAGAGACAGCAGGGAAATTAATTTCAGTGATAGTTCACAAACAAACCCTCATCACTGCAGAAAACCGCTTTTTACAATCACTGCAAATGGGAAGCTTTTGCAAACAAGAGCGTATGTTGTAGTTGGTCGTAAACATTTAGCTGAAGGCAGCAGCTATTCAGAGCTTTAGCCTCATAAAATTGTGCATGTTGAACCATTGTTAAGATGTTTTAGTCAAAACTTCACTGTCTGACATGAGAACTAGAATACTCTCTTAGTTCATATGTTGTGACATGAGAGGTCCTCCACGAATTAAAATGAAATTAAATCAATAAACTGTTAAAAAATAAGTCTAAAAAATTTGTCTGTATTATTTTGTCATTCAATAGATGATGATTATCATTTGTGAGGGTTTCGTCTCTCAGGAAGTTGGGATGATGTGCTCGCACTAGAGCAGCGTCCTTCAGGCCCATTGCTGAGTGCTGAATAATGCATGGCCACAGCTGCCATTAAAACCGCCCTTAATTGCATTTTCCAGTGTTTTCTTCGGGTTGGGATGGGAGTCTGCAGAGTAACAGCTACTCACAAAATCACTTTAAAATAACTTGCGGGCCTAAAGTGGTAACAGTAAAATCAATCACCACCCAATTACAGGACATTGTAAGTGTGTGTGTGCCAGCGTGTACTAAAAGTTGCAAATTTTTACCAAGAAAACCAGTTTTTGAAATGAAATGATAACAACCATTGATACAAGACTTGGTACTTCTGAACCTGCAGTGGATTAAAATGGGGTTTATAAGGTTAAAAGACACTACTTGCTCACCTCCAGGTAAAATTTCACCTAGAAACGGTCCAAAATCCTTCCTGTGCAGCTTTCATTCGGCGTTTGTTTTGTCGTGTCAGCATGCTTTTTATTTTTTCTGCTAACATCCTGTGTCCCCCTGGTCCCCCCCCCCCCCCCCCAGGACTACATAGATGGCCAGGGATATCTGCCTAGAAATGCATTAGTTAATATTAACATTAATCAGTTGTTAATACTGTGCTCAATTTATACATTATACAATAATATAAAATTAATGCTTAATAATGCACCAAGTAACATTAGTAAAGGGACCCTTATTGTAAAGTGTTAGCATTAAATCTGTTACATTAACGTTAATTTCACTTTAATCCAATTCAATCCAATCATAATCCAGTTTAAATCGATAAAAGTTCCACTTCAACTAGAAGAGAACCAAATCTAGTATAAAACCTTTCCACACCGTTGGTGTCTACAGCTAACCATTTCTGTTTGATCACACCTGTGTGTGTGTGTGTGTGTGTGTGTGTGTGTGTGTGTGTGTGTGTGTGTGTGTGTGTGTGTGTGTGTGTGTGTGTGTGTGTGTGTGTGTGTGTGTGTGTGTGTGTGTGTGTGTGTGTGTGTGTGTGTGTGTGTGTGTGTGTGTGTGTGTGTGTGTGTGTGCCACTGCTGCATCGTCTGCTGTCTCCTGACATCGTCCCCGTTCATTCCCTGCTAGTTTCTGCTTGTCTCCACAACCAAAGAGCAGGAAGCTTTTCCTGACAGGATGTCACCCTGTCGTTGTTAATGTTACCTTGTACAAAAAAAAAGAACAGCCCCTCACCTTGATCTCTGCACACCACCTACTTCTCTTATCTCTGCACACCACCTATACTTCTCTTATAGTGAGACAGGAAGGAGAGACTCGCCTCTGTGAGAAGTTTGTGTTCTACTCCTCTAACTCCCCTGCTGTGTCTCGGTTATTCCCTGAAGAAGCAGATCAACAGAGCTATAAGTTACTTTGTACTGGGTCAGTCTGTGTCTGCTGCAACAGAGCATTTTCTGGGGGCACCACCGCAAACCTTGTTAGAAGTCAAAGGATGGTATCGAAACTATGTTACTGTGCTGGTCATTTAAAAAAAGCATTGCTAACTCATGCTAATAACATTCAACCAACGCTGCAGACGATTAGATCATTTGATGCTTTGACTTAGAAAAGTACTGCAAAAAGCCTGACCATTAATCATTTGGGATGTGTTTTTGTCCCAAATGGCACTGCATGAAAAAACAACCAGTGTTGGGGAATAACGGAATACTTGTACCGCCCTAATCTAAAAATCTAGCCACAGATTAGCACCGGTAATGTTTAACTAATGGTTATTTATTTAGTTGCTCAGTATTTTACTTAATCATTTGGGGCTGAGATAGATAGATAGATAGATAGATAGATAGATAGATAGATAGATAGATAGATAGATAGATAGATAGATAGATAGATAGATAGATAGATAGATAGATGGATGGATGGATGGATGGATGGATGGATGGATGGATGGATGGATGGATGGATGGATGGATGGATGGATGGATGGATGGATGGATGGATGGATGGATGGATGGATAGATAGATAGATAGATAGATAGATAGATAGATAGATAGATAGATAGATAGATGGATGGATGGATGGATGGATGGATGGATGGATGGATGGATGGATGGATGGATGGATGGATGGATGGATGGATGGATGGATGGATGGATGGATGGATGGATGGATAGATAGATAGATAGATAGATAGATAGATAGATAGATAGATAGATAGATAGATAGATAGATAGATAGATAGATAGATAGATAGATAGATAGAATGAATTGGAAAATAAAGAACTATTAACTATAAACTAGTTCTTTTTGAAACTGTGAACTTAGTTAAAATAAATGAATGATGAACTAAAATGAACTAGTTTTTTTATGTATGAACTGAACTTTGAACTAGTTCATTTTTAAAACAAACTTTCCCAACACTGGTAATGGAATACATTACAAAATACATTTTAAAGCAGCTGTTCAGTAACTAGATTTACAAAGTATTACCCAACACTGAATACAGTTAAAAGGAAACTTTGATCAACATGTTTCACCGAAGCAAAAGTTAAAATAAAAAGCATGTGGCAGAAGGAGAAGTGTATCCTTCAGCATTGAATCAATTTGTGAAAATATTCACAGAGATGTTCCTGCTGATGCAACTGCTGAGCAAACCGTCACTTGTCGAGTGAAATTGAGAGCAGTAATAGCGGGAATCAGCATAATGCAAACACTTATGAGAAAAATAATGATCCAAACAGTAAAGAGAGATCCCCACTGAGAGGAGAATTACAACTCATTATCACAAGTGCGCACTGATCGAGCTCGTGCTTTCCAATATTCCGGCTCTCACCTCACAACAGGAGAAACACTTGGAACATGAGTCGACTCCAGCAGAGATCTCTTTATTTAGCAGCAGCAATTATGTTTGAGTTACAAGAAATTCAACAGTTTATTGAGTTTTGCAATCTTCTCATTAAACGTGACACGGGGACAACCAGCAAAGCTGAGCTACTAATCAATGAAGACAAAAGCATGAGTAGAGAGGGACACACGTTTGGAGTTACAAAGCTGATTTCTCAGCTCTGGTGAAGATTAAACAGTAATGAATGAACTCACACATTAAGTGAAAAAGAGTCAACTGTAGGTAGTTTGGTTCCTTTTAGTGGAAAAAATTTAATGAACACTAAATTGAATCCCAGAATGTGCTGTCCAAAATTATGTTACCTAAGGCCAAATTTCACCCCATGTGATTTTAAATCCCATCAACAAACAAAGGTCTGGTTTTCCTTAAAGAAATGTATTTGTGTCTTTTATTTTAAAGAGACAATGTGTAGTTTTTACCGTTAGTGTTTGGAAATATCCATCAAAACATTGAAAATGAATAAAATGTTGTGAAAAAAACTGGCGGTTTTGTAACCATAAAGATTGGGTCTAAAGTACATAGGGTGCAGGGCTAGCGTCTTTGGGGACGCCATATTATGGGCCATGTTTCCTTCTGGCTGACTCGGGGTCCTGCGCTTGTCGATGATGTCACACTAGGTGACTAGCTGGATGTACGACTTAAAGGGGCATTATGGAAGTTTTACAGCCAAAACATGTATAGAAATAATAAATGTCTTCTTCATACATTCTCCTGCAATGCCCTGGTCCTGTAGAATGAGCCCTGGCATTTTTACTGTGATTGCCTGTTTTTCTGTAAAATCACAGAAAAAGAGAGCTGCTCGGGTCGAGCAGGCTGCTTCATGCGCGTTCACGCTCAGGAACCGTTCTTTGAACGTTGTTTCAGCTGTTATCAATGATATAAATGTTACAGATACAAATGATGTCACTGGCACTATAGCTCGCCTAGAAAGGCGACGGACTTTCGTGCAGAGGAACCAGGTTTGATTCTGGATGACAACATTGTTTAGTTTGAGTTTCTTTTTTACATTAATGGTATATTTTTTTACAGTAGGATGCCCAAATTTTTATTTGAGACTCACCAAACGGCATTGAATTCACAGATAAAAAATATGTAGGTTCACCTTTCATTTTGGAACAATTTTTCAAGCAAGGGAATGGAATGGTCTGAGCCTGCAGGAGGGCTGACCCTTCATAAACCTTCGTCGGCTGTGCTGAAGAGAAAGGTACAGAACCAAATTATTTAATAAATTAGCTGTGCGTTCTCCTGTCCTCTGTCCTCCAGGCCACACACACACACACACACACACAAGGGACTGTCAGCTGTTATTTTCGTTAAGGAGTGTGCACGTACATCATGTGCGCCTCGTGCACGAGCCTACTATTGAAGCTGCTGGACTTATTTTCACACAAAGCCTAAAATACTGTGTGTCGTCATAGTGTCGTATATATATATATATAGAATAAATCCAAATAAATTACATTAAAATCAATAAATCAGTCATAAAATGGTATCAAGGGTTGTCCAAAGTAACATCATAAAATGATAGCAATTAAGAAAGGTTCAAACTAATAATAATAATCAAAATAATAATAAAAATAATACATCTAACTTATTTTGCACCTTTTAGGACACTCAAAAACTATCCTGAAATGACTTCAACACAGCAATAAAAAAAAACATCAACAACCCAAGGGCTCTTCGTGTAAACCATTAACCCTCTCAGGCTCAAAATATGTTTTGATAAAAGGACGAACAACTAAGTTCTTCAGAGGTACTTCTGAATTAAAAAATGCTCATGAAATATGTAAATGGTCTGTATTTGATACAGTGCCTTCTAGAGTCCTGGAACCCCCCAAGGTGCTTTACAACACAATCAGTCATTCACCCATTCACACACACATTCACACACTGGTGGGGATGAGCAACAATGTAGCCACAGCTGCCCTGGGGCACACTGACAAAGGCAAGGCTGCTGAGCACTGGCGCCACCGGCCCCTCTGACCACCACCAGCAGACAAAGTGGGTTGTGTCTTGCCCAAGGACAATACGTATGTGGAGTAACCTGGTAGGTAGGTTTTAACGTTGCAAATCTGCAGCACCTGCCTCCAGAGGATTAACACTTTTTTGAACGTGTTTTGTGAAACCAGCTCACAGATATGTAGACATCCTTGCAATTTTTTCCATGCATGGGGAGCAGCATGATATTTAAACACCTTTTAGCTCAACTCTGTTCTCACTTTGTGACTTCTGGTAGACAGAAATGAGAGCATCTCCTGTTATAATCTACAGTAATCTTCTGTAGTCTAATGATAAATTTATCAACACTTAACCCTCCTTACCACTAGCGGGTAAGGAGGGTTAAGTGTCTTGCCCAATGTAACGTCCAGCAGTGGTCAGTTTTTAGATACTGTTTGACCATTCAACATCTGGTCAAAAAGGAGACACGAGACTGCATGTGTCCCCTTTAAATCAGCCTGCCTTCATCCCACCAGCTGGAGCTCAGAGCCTGAAGCTCTGAACACAGATAACGAAATGTCAACAATAATGTTCTCTCCTCAAGGTCCAATCTTTCAGGTCTGCATGCCTTCATATAAGGAATACTCGCAGACCGGATTAGTTGCTAAATCAAAGATTGATTTCCTAAATCAGACATGAACTTCTACAACTTAGGGGCAGCAGTAGCTCAACAGGTAGAGCGGGTTGTTCAGTAATCGGAAGGTTGCAGGTTCGATCCTGGCTCCGGACAGAGAATTCTGCTGTTGGGTCCTTGGGCAAGACACTTAACCCACCTTGCCTGCTGCTGGTGGTCGGAGGGACTGGTGGCGCCTATGCTCGGCAGCCTCGCCTCTGTCAGTGCGCCCCAGGGCAGCTCATCACCATCATCAGTGTGTGAATGTGTGTGTGAATGGATGAATGATACACTGTAGTGTAAAGCGCTTTGGAGTCTTTACTCTGAGAGGCGCTATACAAGTGTGGCTTTTAACTTATAAGCTAGATAATCATTAAATAAACGTTTGTTTATTGCTACTTATAATAATTATAATATAAGGAAATGCTTTCATTAATATGTGCTCAATGATTGAAGTTTGAAATAAATGTTATGATTGCAGTGATTGATATATGTTTCAGCATGTTCATGTGACAAGGTCATAACCATTTGCACTCACATGAGAACAAAGTAAAGTTAAGTTAAACTCATGACAAATAGATAGTCCTTTACCCAGATCAGAGCATCCAGTATCAAAGAAAGCGTGTTTCTGAGAATCTTGGTAATATTCCTCAAACTTGTCAACCTCTGGTTGGCTACACAAATCATAACATGAGAACATTAAAACCAGATTATGCTGGAGGTTCCTCAGTTCAAGAGAAAGCTTCAGACCGGCCATCTGAAGCAAAACCCTCTTTACCCATCAAAGCTTTGGGCACGTCATTAAAACCTTTTTTGCACCTGCAAAACTGATACAGCAACAGTTCCTGCAGAACAAGCTGATGTTGTTCTGACTCCTTAAAGAGTCCCAGACGCAAGGTTCCATCCAGCTGTTGTGACCCGAGACATCTCTGGACTGAAGAGTCGGTGCCACGGTATTCTACAGCTCTTCGGTGTCTAGGTCATCCGACCTCTCTGACCTTCGGATCCATCAAGAGGGTTTCCAAAAACGGGTGAATTAGACACACAGATAGCATCTGATGTGCTTTTGATAATAATCAACTTCAAAGCTTAACGCAAACCAAATTCTTTTACATCCACAAATCAGCTCTCCTAGATCTGGAAGTTCTGATGACACAGCATTCACACATAGGTTTCATACATCATATTTAGTTCCATCCATCACAGTAAATGCTTAGTTAATTTGTCATGTTTAAATTGTTGGTGAAATAAATTCTTACATTTATAAACCTGACTTTTTTCTGAATCAAAACGAAGTGTGAACAATCCCTTGATAAAGCAAGAACCCTAGAATCTTCTGAGAAACACAGTAGGGTTGATGTTCTATATTTAGATAGAGTACCACAACTTATTGGTCATAAGTATAGGTAATATATATTGAGCTCTTAAAGCACTCCATTTACCAAACCCTACACCAAGGACACATTGACTGAGACAGACTGAGCGAGGCTCAAACCTTAAACCCTCTGGTCATATGTTGCATTCTTTGTGAAAATACTGTATTTATTGACATGATAACTGGTCACATGTCTATTCAGCATATCAAAAGAAGTAAAATAATCTTATTTTGACATTTTTAGCAACATTCAGTTTGACTTGCTGGCCGCTGTGACTGGTGAAGTTCAAGTTTCAAATGTTTCCTGTTTATTTTTATTTTTTAACAATCTTCCCCAAGGCCGTGTGAATGCCCCGCTGGTTCAAAGTGTTGTGGTGATGCACTGCTCAGACTGATTATTCACAGTCACACTTCATGGCTCCCTTCACTAAGTGAGAGTAATCACACATCAATGGAACATCTCCCCAGGTTGTCAATATGCTCCTCTTCTTTAACACTTTGCAACTCAAGTACAACAGCTAAAAACTTTGTTTTGATGTAAACGAATACATTAAATCCCTAACATTTTGTTTAAAAGGGCAAGTTTTTTACGACACAGTATTGGGGCCAAAATTAGGATTACTCCCCTGCTGCAGTGGGCTAGTGCAATTTCCCATAAACTGTGCTAACCTCAGCTTTTCCTACAGCTTTGTTAATTTGTTTTTTTAAATATCTTTGTAGTTTTTTCTCAGATAGCACCACCTATAGGCGTAAAAAAGTATTGCATCAAATGCCCCTCTTCCTGCTGCTGTGTTTACAGCTGGAAGTGACGCCTCTTGTTTGTCTTTGTGCATCTCTAGTTGTCCAAAAGACCTAAAACACATCGTTTTATAACAGTTTTTGTCACTTTATACTGTTTACCCATCTCCACATCCATCTGCTGCACCCAAAGGATCTTCTGACATCCTTTAACTCTGCAGTCAGAGACGCTAGAGTTTCCTATTCCTCCAACCTGGTGTCCCAGAGCAAAGGGAACCCCAAGGTGCTGTTTAACACCATCAGCAGCATCGTCTCTCCTGCCTCTCCTACAGCCTCCATCCACTCTGTTGCAGACTGTGAGAACTTTCTGTCTTTCTTTGTGGACAAAGTCAATAAGGTTAGATCTAGCATCTCTCCTTCAGCCTTATCGCTGCCTCTCCCGACTTCAACCAGGCCCATCATCCTAGATAGCTTTGCTCCTGTTTCTTTGCCTGAGTTAACCAAACTAGTTAACTCTATGAAGACCTCTGCATGGCCCCTCACCTTCTTACCCTCCTCTTTGTTTAAAAGTGCTTTTCAGTCCATCGGTCCCAGCGTGCTCTCTATAATTAATGCTTCTCTGGTTTCTAGTCAGGTCCCTGCTTACTTTAAGAACGCTGTAATCCACCCGCTTCTTAAAAACCGAGTCTTGACCCCTCTCTCCATAGCAGCTTCAGACCCATCTCTAAACTTCCGTTCATCTCCAAGATCTTGGAAAAGGTTGTGGCTAAACAACCCACAGCTGCTCTTGATGAACATAACATCTATGATTGCTTCCAGTCAGGTTTTCGTAGAGCTCATTCTACTGAAACCGCTCTTCTTAGGGTCTCTAATGACCTTCTGACTCACAGTGATGCAGGGGACTGTTCTGTTCTTGTCCTGCTGGACCTGACTGCAGCCTTTGACACTGTTGACCATCACCTGCTACTGGAGAGGCTGAGAGACTGGGTAGGCCTATCAGGATCTGCTCTGGAGTGGTTCTCCTCTCATTTCTGAGCGCTCCATTTCTGTGGCCGTCTCCAAGTTTAGGTCCTCCACCACCTCCCTTACCCATGGTGTTCCACAAGGTTCTGTGCTGGGGACTCTGCTCTTCCTCCTCTATCTGCTTCCTCTTCAGCACACCTTGAGCTCCTTCAGAGGAATCTCCTACCATCTTTATGCAGATGACATCCAACTGTACATCTCCTTTAAGCCCCATGAGATGTCTAAGCTGCAGCTGTTACACACCTGCTTAGACTCTATCAAAACCTGGATGGCTGTGAGCTTTCTACAGCTGAATGAAGATAAGACTGAGATCCTCATCTGTGCCCCAGACAAGCTGGTTCCCAAAGTCAGAGACTCTCTTGGTCAGCTTGCTTCTCACACCAAACCTTCTGTCAGGAATCTTGGTGTGACCTTTGATCCAGCTCTCACCCTGGATTCTCGTGTCAGTTCTCTTGTTCGCTCTTCCTTCTTCCATCTCAGGAACATTGCTAAGCTGAGTCCCATTCTGTCCCGCTCTGAACTTGAGACAGTTCTCCACACCTTCATCTCCTCACGCTTAGACTACTGTAACTCTCTTTTCACGTGTCTGAGCAGAACCTCCCTGAACCGTCTACAGGTGGTTCAGAATGCCTGTGCTCGGCTTCTGACCAAGTCCTCCAAACACACCCACATCAATCAATCAATCAATCAAAGCTTTATTTATATAGCGCCTTCCGCAACCCTGTCAGGAAGCCCAAAGCGCTGAACAAGGTACAGTTGTAAGTAATTATATTGAATAAATCAACAATAAAAGAAATTCAAATTACAAAATACAAATTACAAAATACAAAATGGAAATTACAAGATAGATGAAACATTCCGGTAAAATACAAATGTGTGAAACACATTTGGATTGAGTGGATGGATTGAGTGTACCAATGAAAACTGTGGAATGGATTCAACATAATAGAGGGCCATAATCAAACATGTTCTGGAAACGCCAAGCGGAGGAGGTGTGTTTTTAGGTGGTTCTTAAAGACTGACAGAGAAGGGGACAGCCTAACTGAGGGTGGCAACTGGTTCCAGAGTAACGGTGCTAGGACTGAGAAAGCCCGGTCCCCACGGGTACAACACCTAGACCGAGGGACAGCGAGCAGGCCTAGGTCAGAGGAGCGCAGAGCGCGTGATCACCCCGCTTCTCCTCCAGCTTCACTGGCTGCCAGTCAACTTCAGGGTTCATTTCATGATCCTGGTTCTGGCCTATAGGACCTTACATGGACAAGCACCATCTTACATTGGTGATCTTCTTAGTCCCTACACCCCCAGCAGGTCCCTGAGGTCCAGTGATCAAAGCCTACTGGTTGAGCAGCGCACCAGGCTAAAGACCAAAGGTGACAGATCATTTGCTGCTGTGGCCCACAGACTCTGGACCTCTCTCCCCCTGAGCCTGAGATCAGTGGACTCAGTGGTCTCCTTTAAAAAGCAGCTGAAGACTCACTTGTTCAAGCTGGCTTTTGTATGACCTTCTTCACCACTCTCTCTTTGTTCTGCTCTCCCCACCTATTCCACCTTCCTCAGGATCCACTGATTTCCCTCTTTCGTGTTCACTTTCTCTCTTTCTTAACAATTTTTTAATCACAATTGTCTATTTTTGCTCATTTTAAATATATGTTTCAACATTTTCTAAATGCTTTTTTATATTTTTACATATTTTGTTTTTGTGAAGCGCCTTGTGATTTTTATCTTGAGAGGCGCTATAGAAATGATACTTTCTTCTTCTTTCTTCTTCTTCTTCTTTATCCATACAGAAATATTCTAAAGGCCCCATGTGTGAAATCCATTGAAATCATGATGAAAAATATGTCTCTTTAGCGCCATGCAGTTCAGAGAAAGTGTTGTAGCTACGGTGGCTCACTCATGAGTTTGTATAATCAATTTCCAACCTGTCTAGCCTAACCCACACAAAGCTTAAAACAAGCTACTCGACCTTTTTAAAAAAGTATTTACATTATGACTGTTTATCAACCTACCAGTTCTGAAGGAAGCAAGCTAGTTCTGTTATTGAAGCTGTCACGATTATCATGAGGAGGAGGGGTGACGTCAGCCGGGAGATCAGGTGTTGTGAGAAATTGTGCTCCCCTGAAATATTTTGTCCCCCATGTCGGGAGATCGCACTGCTAGCTATTTTCACAACATTTATGATAGACTTTTACGGGAAAATGATGTAATGTAATGTAATGTAATGTAAAAATGTCATGCTTGTGATTTTTTTATCTGTATTTCATCCTAAAAACAATAAAAAAGATACAGCAAAAACATTCTTGTTCACTCTTTTGCAGCAAGCTTATATATCATTTTTGAAAGCCATGTAAAAAGATGTAATCTCACTCAGTTTAACCATCTTTTATTTGAGGTAGTTTAGTCCTCATTATGGACAATAAGTTCTGTGGATTTGGAAATATTTGCTCTTGACTGCCTAAGGGAAACAATATTTCAAGGGAACATAATTTCCCACAACACCGGTTTCACGTGGATCACGGCGCCTCGATGTAAACAAACTGGCTGCCGCTACCAGCTTGTATGGATATGGAGTGATCACTGGCTGATCATTAACCACAGCTGGTTCAGGAGTGTTGGTGAGCCAGGGACACGCTGGAGATCAAGTAAATAATGCTGACTTATCCACCAGCTAATCGTGGCTCACGGCTGGCGTGGTGGAGATCGGCATCACGAGCTACCGAGCTTCTAGTTAGCCATGGCTAGAGCTGGGGAGACGCTGTGTTCACTGCGCATAAACTCCCACGGATTAGCAGCAAAAGGAGACCAAAGTCTAAAGGTAACGTTTGAGAAGAAGCCCTCTGTGTCGGAGCGTCTCAGTAACGCGTGGAGAACTAAATCGCCGTTAGTAGATTGGTGTGGAGATAAAGTAAACAATGCTGATTTAGCCACTGGCTAGCGGACAAGCGCTGGAGCGTGTTGGGCGAGACGGCAGGCTGCAGGAAGAGAGGAGACTTGAGTAGAAGGACTTTGGAACGGACACGTTCGGACCAGACCTGGAGTTCTGGTACTAGGAAAGGACGAATGAACAACTTGAGGTGAGTTTGGGAGTCAGACACATTAATAAAAATTATGGACCAGAAACCATTGAAATGGCATCATTGTCGCATTTTAAGGAAACATAATCTTCTCACTTTTGAAAATTTTATTAATTTTAGCACTCTAAGATTCTTTTTCAATTGTCTAAATGATAAATTGTCTAAACTGTTCTCTACTGTGGCCATCAGACGTCGGAGCTCTCATAGAACGATCACTCGAGCCTCCACCTGCGGCGATTGTCTCGTCCCGCGGTGCAAGACTTCTTTTGGTCAGTCTGCTCTTTCTGTAAAGGGGGCCAAACTGTGGAACTCTCTACCTGTTGACCTAAAACTAGAAACGGACAGTAACGTTTTTAACAAAGAACTCAAAAAATGGTTAAAGTCTAAAAAACAATGTCTACATGAATAGTTTTAAAGTCTTGCATTGCTAATCAAATTGCCTTGTTTTATTCTTTTTATTCTTTTTTATTGAAAATTGTTCGCAATTTTAATCTGTTTTCTCTTTGATTTATTGTTATCTCTTTGTATTTTATTTAAATGTAGTCTACTTTTTAGAAAGGTTCTATGGACAAGTGTTGCAAATTAGCACGTGTGCTAACACACTAAACAATGCATCTGGTTCGTCCAATGTAATTGCTGTGTCCATGTCAAATAAACATCACTCAAAGATCACTCAATCGGAGGCTGGCGTCCAGCTAATAGCAGGCGGGAGTCTGAACATATGCAGCTTCCTTGTGTTGG
The DNA here is from genome assembly GCF_043380555.1 of Nothobranchius furzeri. Lineage (NCBI taxonomy): Eukaryota > Metazoa > Chordata > Actinopteri > Cyprinodontiformes > Nothobranchiidae > Nothobranchius > Nothobranchius furzeri. The sequence goes on from NC_091748.1 coordinate 64,614,720, forward strand.
ACATGATGAGGAACTGACAAACTTTATGTGTCTTTTGATTTAATAGTTTTTTAATTCAAACTAACAAGTACAACAACGGTGTAGCTATTCTGTTCTATTTCTTAGTTGAATTAGCAGACTTCATGCTTCCAGGCCGCACTGCTGCCCTCTGCTGGTTCTTTCAGGTTGCAGTCACAGTCCAAACGGGTAACATGGAGCTCGTATGTCCCTATACAGCTACTGTATTTTAAGATGGTGGATGACTATGGAGCGTCGACCACAGTTTATGCATATAAAAATGTATAATTTCAAGTTGAGAGGAATATTTAGAATTGATGTTGGTGAGAAATATTAGTGAAAAGGGACAAGTTTGTGAACTGAAAACACAGGATTTGATAAAAAAAACAGGTTAAAATATCACACACTGTGCCTTTAAAGACTCACTTGTACAAATGAATTGTTATCAACTCTGCATCAGTCCAGGTCAGGAGAAGGCAATCCTGGACCTTGAGTGCCGCTATCCAGCATGTTTTAGTTATTTTGCTGTTCAAACGCGCCTGATTTTAATTAGTAGGTGATTAACAAGCTTCTGCAGAGTTTGATGAGCTGCTAAACAGGTGAATCAGCAGTGTTACAATTAAAACATGCTGGATAGCAGCACTCGAGGATCAGTATTGCTTACCCCTGGTACTTCCATAAACATGTGCTGTGTGACTGACATCTGTACATAAGCATGTGTCAACCGCTATTCGCTAATGCTAAGCCACATTTTAAATTGCATGGGGCTCTATGGGATGGGGCTTGGGCTCAGTAAAATAACCAACACACTGCCTATTATATGACAGTACTGTGTAAGACTCTCTTTTACGCCTCTATTATGAGGTAAACCTTTAATATTTGCATTGCTGCTAATAAACTCAGTAAGTGACTTCCCAAATATAACTTCCTTGGTTTACTTGTAAGAAAGTCAAAACTCACCATTTTTCTTGAAAACATATCAGAACATTTAATAACTCGCTGAACACAATTAAAATTTGAATCTATTAAATTTCAATTCATCCAATTTCAATCTGTGACAGAGAAGTGCGGTCTTCTTGGGTTTTGGGTGCTTTTTTAACTAAATTCATTCTGTTCAACTACAGAAACAGATTTGGTTGTTCTATGACGCTTCAGCTTTTTTAATCAGATACGAAATCATGAAGAAATTGATCAAATTATATTTTCTTTACATTTAAAGCACCTTTCACTTTGTTAACTTTCGGTCAAAATTCAGACCATTCCAAGCAGCACAGAGTGGTCCAAACAAATGCTCCTGTTTTCACTCGTCTCTCAGGGCTTCTGCGTGTTTACCCAACATGTTGGTCAAAAGGAGTTAGCACTGTTGGGAAGAAACCCAAACGTACGCTCTTGTTTCCGTTTACACGTGAGGAAGACAGCAGCACGTCTCAAACCAAGGGAAGGGGCAGCAGTAACACACACACACACACACTTGTCAGAAGGTGTTTAAAACAGCTTTTACAGGTGAGTAGAATAAGAATCTTATTTGGTAGATTGTGGGAAATGTTGGACATTTGTGATGCAGATTTTGTATTTATGTGATGAGGTGCAGAGTTCTAAAGCGCAAACCAATCTTTTTTACTCTGTATTCTGATTTGAAGTTGAATTTGCACAACACTGATGTTTCAGCACTTCTTGTTGAAATGATGAAAACGAAGATATTTTTGTAAAAGGAGGAAAACACGACCCATTTAAACGTCTGTTTTTCCACATAAGGATTAGATTAAGAGGTAAGGTTTGACATCAATCCATATAGATTAAAACCAGTGAATACGATAAAATGGTAAAAGGTTATTGTTCGCATTTTAGCAAGTAAGTAAATTTTATTTATATAGCACTTATCACAGACATAGAACCACAAGGTGCTTCACATAGATCAAAACAAAATAAAACAAAGTCATAAAATCATAAATAGATTAACATCATTAAATCAAAATGATCTCAAAACAGAATCAGATTAACATCAGAAAAAAATTAAGTCATAAAATTTAAAAATTTCATAAACAGATGATAGATTAAAAATTTGAGTTAAAAATAAGAAAATAAAAGGTTTAGGTAAAAGCAGCTTTAAATAAAAGGGTCTTCAGCTGTTTTTTAAAAGTGTCCAGACTGTCAATGCTGCGTAAGGATAAAGGAAGATCATTCCAGAGTCGGGGTGCAACAGTCTGGAAGGAGCGATCATCTCGACTTTTGTATCTGGTCTTTGGAACTTCTAGAAGGTTCCGGTGTGTGGACCTGAGGGCTCGATTGGGGCAGGAGCTTGACCATGTGGAGCATTGAAAGTTATAGTCAGGATTCTAAAATGAACTCTAAAGTTAACGGGTAACCAGTGCAGAGACATTAGAATGGGAGTGATGTGTGCTCTTCTGTTTGCTCCAGGAGCCTCGCTGCAGAGTTCTGGACCAACTGAAGATAATCGAGGGCTTTTTTGTTAAAACATGTGAAAAGTGTGTTACAGTAATCTAGACGGCAGGAGACAAAGGCATGGATAACCATTTCAAGTTCATGTTTTGACACCAACCTTCACAGTTTGGAGATATTTATTAACCCTCCCACTGTCTTTATGGGTGACCCCATGAGGAAAGTTGACGAGCAGGATTGAAGGTTTATCCCTTGAGGTCCACGTGGCAGGGGTGAGGTGGTGCTCACTCCTCCCCCCTCCCACGTAGACCCAAGGGATAAACCATCAATCCTGCTCAATCGTCAACTTTCCTCATGGGGTCACACCCATTAGGACAGTGTGAGGGTTAAATGATAAAAACAGTTTCAGACCAAAGTTTCTGAGTGACCTTCAAGAGACATTGATTGGTCAAAAATAACACCCAAATTCCTTATGTTTGTCTTGACGGCAGAAGATAAATGGCCAAGTTTTAAACTAATCAGGGGAACCATGCTCTCAGGGGCAATGATCAGACATTCAGTCTTTTCAGAGTTTAACAGAAGGAAGTTATCTTCTAGCCCGCTGGTGATAGCTGATAGACACTCTAGTAGTTCAGACAGTTTGTAGAACTCAGGTTCCTCAAAGGAGCAGTGCAGCTGAATGTCATCTGCATATAGATGATAAGAGACATTATGAAAATAATCAAGTTTCTGTCCAAGAGGGCGTCACCCAGAAACTTAGACCCACACCCATGTATTTTAGACCTGAGTTTTATGGTTATATGTTACAAAGCTGCCAATATTTTTCAACAGTTCAATAATATTTGATTAATTTTCAACAACATGTTGAAGGATATCCCCAGAGATTGACAGTAAAAACTACATATTGTCTCTTTAAACTGAAATATTTACATAGAACACCCAGTATAGGTCCGGCAGTGGGGGGTTCCTTTACTCAACACCAGTCCCTGAACCCAAAGACTTTTTTTTTCTCAAAGATGTCAGATTTTTACTATCTAAATACAGCTCACTGTGCTTAAAGGGAATCTTTTCCTCACAGCGTAGGCCCTGCTTGACCCAGCATCCCGGCCGGGGGGGCCGATATTAGATCACCCTCAGCCACTGATGTAAACCACTGGAGCACAAATGATGTTCTTAGTGCAAAGATGTTTTCAGTGGATAAAAAGGCTCAGTCCTGCTGCTGAGCTGCTTGCAGGAGACAAAGATGAAAATAAACCTGTGGTGACACAAACACATTTAATACAATGTAGAATGAAGGTGATGCTGACATCATGCCACAGTGGCAAGGAGAGCCATTAATGGTGTTTTCTTGGTATGTCTCTGTATTTCCCATTATCCTGCTTCAATATCCTCAACAGTGTTTTTGAATTTATACTAGTGTGTGCATGTGTGTGTGTTTGAATTGACTATTTTGTGTAAAAAATGTATATTTTTGTGCCTCTCGGTCCTCACAAGGCAATAATGATCCTTTTGCATTCCTGCAGCAGCACATCCGATTTAAACAATAGCTGCAAAGCTAGGATTTGCTGCTTGCAGCTTTTGAAACTTACACTAGCTGAATGTCCAAAAGACATTTTTGCAGAATTCATTGAGGGTTAAAACATTTTATGTTTCCAGAGTTTCCATTCTGGTTTCTTAACTGAGAACTTTACCTTTAGACTTATTTAAAACCCAAACACATGTATCAGCTGTCATCAGACACCACATCCGTAAAGGCCACCCAAGTTGTCTGACCGTAAAACCCACCAGGTTATTTGGTGTTACCCAGTAGAACCTTCTGCACGTAGGTACATGACACAGTTCAACAAGCTTCACACTCTAGTCTAAATATTATGTGACAGCCCTGCTGGCTATGTGTGCACTTATGATGATTCTGTTTGAGCTGCTGTAGGAGCAGATGCTATTGGCCGAGCGCAGCAGCAAACCAATTGGGAGCACCTGGAGCCTGACTTCAAGATAATGTAATCTGTGAGCATCACTTGTCTTCCTCTTCCTCCTCCAGGGTCTGGCTTCTTTATTTTTGTATTATGAAGCTGCATTTTGTTTGCCCTATCATTTAACATGTGCATTCATAAAGTTCATAATGGAACAGTCATTCAGTGGTGATGCAATGTTGCATTATGAAAATAACTTTTGTGGTTTTGAACATTTCCCTAAATGATTATGTTATGTTTATGTATTTAGCAGACGCTTTTGTCCAAAGTGACTTACAAGTGATAATCGGCATTTTGCCCTTGAGGCTAACAACAACAATAACAACAACTTGACATCAATCATGGAGACGAGGGAACAAGGAGTGGACAGTAGAGAGGTGGGACGGGTGCAGGCAAGGTGCTAGTTTAGAAGATGCTCTCTGAAGAGCAGGGTCTTCAGGAGTTTCTTGAAAATTGAAAAGGAAGTCCCTGTTCTGGTAGTGCTTGGAAGGTCATTCCACATTTGTGGAACGACACATGAGAAGAGTCTGCATTGTCCTGAGCGTGGTGTAGGCACTGCTAGCTGACGATCCTGTGATGACCGGAGCGGCCGGGCCGAGACGTAAGCCTTTGCAAGAGGATTCAGGTAGATGGGAGCCGTACCATCTCGGACTTTGAATTTGATGCGTGCTGCCAGTGGTAGACCGTGGAGCTCAATGAACAGAGGGGTGACGTGTGCTCTTTTTGGCTGATTGAAGACCAGGCTCGCCGCAGCATTCTGGACCATTTGTCAACCAAATGTTTGTGCGTGATCTCCATGCACATCTTTAAAACTCATTAAGAGTTGCTTTAGGTTTTAATAATTTATGAATAATGGGAATTATACTTTTTGAAGTTCTTTGCACAAAAAATCCTTTTCACATAAAGTGATCTCAACTGTTTTTGATTTCTGTACCTTCCAGAATGAGCCAGTTCAGCACTCTGTCCCTTTAAAGATAACTTTTGAGGCAAAAAAAAAAGTTACTGCAACATTTCTGTCTATTCTAGATTATGGATTATGGAGACCTTTTGTATATGAATGCCTCAGCACAATGTCTTGGTAAGATTGCTGTGGTTTATCATGCCTCGCTGAGGTTTACTAATACCCGTAGACGACTGACCCATAATTGTGAATTGTATTCTCGAGTGGGACTGCCTTCTTTGTCCACCGGGAGGTTGGGACATTGGTACTAGGGTTGTCACGGTATGAAAATTTAACCTCACGTTTATTGTGACCAAAATTATCACGGTTTTCGGTATTATCGCGGTATTTTTTAAACGGTGTTGCATATGTTCAGAAAGCATTGATAGTCCTGTTCTACACAAACTGAAATAGTTTTGAAAAGGTTTAACGGTGTTTATTAAACCTAAAATAACACAAAGCCTTAGCAAAAGTGCAACTTTTCACAAGTAAAGGAACAAATAGCTTCTTTTTCTGGAACTTGTTGCAGTAGTCAGTGCAGGTTTAAATTATACAAATCCAAACATTCAAAACATAAACAATATGTAAACAAATCAAAGAAACACCACTTGTTTTCTCATATACTTGTTTTCTTCATTATCAAAATGAAAATCTAAAACTCCAGTCCACACTTGACTTGAGCACTGTACAAGTCAACCTTAAAAATATGTATTTAAAATAAATAGCCACTTTAAACAAATTACTAAAATAACTACTACACGATGTAATCAAATCCAAATGTTCAAGTATAAATGGCATTGAATAAGTAAACAAATCAATGACAAGGAACTAATTGTATATTTCTCTTCATCATCAACAAATAAGATGCTTCATCCAGCAACAGGGTGTCCGTGACACGGTTTAAATGCTGGCAGAGGACGCTGCGGCTGCAGTATATAGTGACTCGTTGCATTCTCCCTCAACCAAAAGTCCTCACGTCATGCATTTAAGCTAAAATGCTAATGTTATCTTACCTTGCACTGGCTGTAGAGACGTGGGTGATGGTCACGCAGATGTGCCATTAGATTCGAAGTGTTGCTGCCTTCTGCAGACACTTGTTTCCTGCACGTTCTGCAAACGGGATAGCAGTCTTCTATTAACTGTCCCTCAGCATTTTTCAGAAATCCAAAATATGCCCATACTTCCGATTTAGTCTTCTTTGAGGGCTGATGGATGTCCTGGGCGCTGCCGTCTCCTCCTTCGGCCATTATTTCAGCTTCAAAGTTTTGGTGCCGTTGCAAACTAAAAAGTGCGTGTGCGCGCCGCGGGAACTTCAGCTGAAGCGACGGTGGCTGGTAAGGGTCACCGCGCCGAAACCGCGGCCACGGTAAACCCACCGAGATAATTTAGTTTTTTAAAAACTGGACGGTTATTTTTATTGTCAACTTTTTTACCGGGGTTTACCAGTTACCGTGACAACCCTAATTGGTACACTTTTATTTATGAGGTTTTTAATCTCAATGGGAACTTCCTGGTTAAATAAAGAATGAATAATAAAAAGAACAAGCTGTTGCTGGCCACGCCTGCCCATCCTCACACTTGGGCCCAATCTAAACACACTGTGCCCCACACCCTTCTGCAGTAAGGGTGTGTAGTACACAAGTGTGCCCAGTTGGGAAGAGGAGCATTGCGTCAACGACCACGATGCATGCCAGCTGCTCTTTGTGCTACTTTCTAAAATATTTTATTAATAACTTTCAAACAAAAAATCAAACTATTATTTGACAAAAAAGTATAAATCATTCAGAGCAAATGTCATTATTCGCTTTAAAATGAATGTCTTTCATTTGGAAATGCATATTTTTCAGAAAAAGCTCTTGAGCCATTGCTCCATCTTATTCTCAAAACTCCCATGCAGCAATGGGTTGTGGGTAATACTCTTGGGCAAAGTGCAAATCAAGGGTGCAAAAAGGGCATGGTCATGGGAATCTGGACATCCTATGCACTCACACCCCTGGCCATGAACATACAATTGAATGGCGCAACAGTGGAAGTGCAATATTGAGATTGGACCTGGCTGCTATAAGCTGAGAAGCTCTAAAATCCATGAGGAGCTCAGATACTTTGCTCCTTAAATGTAGACAGGTGGAAAGTTCAATGAAAATTTTCCCATTTGTGACATCACAAACTGGGACTTTTTGGGGCACTTTGTTTGGGCACATAATTCCTAAAACCAAACACTGACAGAAAATGAATGGATGGGTTTATTTTACGTTTGGAGTGTTTAGAGTCAGTAGAGACCCACATGACAGCACAAAACTATGCAGAAGGAGAGGTTTGCATTAATTGTCCCATTTAGACTGCTGTCTCTTTTTCATAGTGTGGTTATTTTAACAAAAGCATTAATATAAAATACTGCTGTCTTCACTACTGGATGCATTGAAAGGCCCACATTTTCTCTGCAGTTTGTGACATTCACACTTTTAAATAACAATGATTGTTATGTATAAAAACATGCAAGGCAGACTTTCTAGTGGTGTAGTAACATTTCATCAGTCAAATTTTTGAGACTGGAGGTGTTTTAAAACAGCAGCAGTAGACTTTGATCTTAGCTGCATTGGGCTAACTGTTAGCTAGGGATTGTGTTCATGCATTAGCACAGGCTTTTATTGACAGCGACTAAATCACAGGTGATGCAGAACCATGGCTGAAGTGTCTTGCTAAAGGAAACAATGGTAGAATGACAAGGGCTGACTGGAACTGGCGACCCTCCAATAACTGGAAGCCTCTCTCTACCCCCTGAGCCACCCCATCAGTGCTGACTATGCATCAATCCTGTTGGATTTCATGTCTTTGTTCCCAAACAGAGGCTGTACAGGATATAAGTGTGCCCGTTTGAGGACTGCAGTCTTTGGAGTCTTATTTACTGATATTAGGACATCTCGCCCCTGATTCCATCTCCACAAATAACACAAGCCTAGAGGAGTTCTGCTGTGCTGTGGAGTTGTGAATGCTAGCAATTAGCTTCTACTAGCCCAGATGTCCTCTGCTGTCTCCTGGTTGCTAAACCAACAACAGCCTTCCCCATCTCGAGCCAAGATGGGTGATTCTGTCATGAGCCAGGGGTGAGTACTTGTCTCTCTACATGAGATCTCTGAGTTGTGTCTTGCGGGAGAGGGAGCGGCAGCTGTAGCTGATCAGCTAATCAGCAGGTTGGCTTCTTAAGGAGGAAGGTGACACTACTCGACGTCGGATGATTGCTACTGACTGGTTCTCTTTGTCTCTGGATTATTCCCTCACCACGCTCAATAGGACTCTGCTCTGCTCACACGCCACGTCATCCATTCATCTGTGACCGACCCACTCTCCAACGACTACCCGCTCTCTCTCCAGCTCTGGAACCGCTCACCTGGACACCCCCGGCTCGTTACTCATCCCCTCACTCGCTGAACTCATTTTACCCCAATGCTGCATTTCCTGTTTCCCCTGTCCACTGGAATTCCCAGTGCGCCGTCAGTTACCGTTATCCTCAAATAAAAATATTATTTTTCATTATACCGTCTCCGGGGTTGGTTCTGCATGTCTTGGGTTAGACACCTTCCTCAGAACATGACAGATTCCAGGAATGTTAAGTGACAGTGTGACGTAGATTCGCCAGGCTTTTCTGAACCAAGCGTTTTCCTGCTTATTTTCTTTCAGAAGCTAATGCAGGAGATAGGTGTAGAAGACAATTTTCATGTTCAGCCTGCATGTTAAACTCAGAGTGACTGATCAGTTTCAAAAATAATAAGTAAAACATGGTTTCTCAGAGAGCTTGCTCTTGAAGATTCAGTTAGTGTTGGGCACTTTACTCTACACTACACTTCCAGTCTGTGGCAAAACCAGAGCGTAGAGCAGCAAAACAGGTGGAGAAAATCTTTTTTCTGCCCATAACTTCAACCCCACAAAACTTTACAGCGAATGATCTCATTAGTGTCTTACCAACTCGTGGGACAAATTGTCCAGATAAGTTGATTGCTGGTGCAGGGAGAGATATCGTGAAGCATCACCAGACATTTTAAAAGGCTCCCCGTCTCATCCGGGTGAGTGCCTCGACAAATAAGAAGGAGAGGAACGACGGTAGAAAGAGATGAAGGTGAAGACAGAGTTGGCTGAGGGGGAATCAGCCAGGCGGAATGGAAACCCTGTCGAAGGTTAATGAGCAGAAAGATAATGTTTTAGCTTCAAATACGACCCTGTCACCATCTGAAGCCCTGGAAAGAGGGATTATGGAGGGAGTTCAGTGCAAGAAGGCGATGTGTATGAATTTGTGAGCATGCCTCTGGCAATAAACCAACTCCTATATGTGTATTTTGTGCAAGTTGTCTTGTTTTTGAGCTGTCTTGTTGACTCTTGTCAGTCTTTTGCTTTGTCTGCAAGTATCTTGTATGACTTCTAAATCACAAAGCCGTCTCGTACGGTTTTGGGGAATAAAAAGACCGACTGTAATTTAGGTTTAAAAGTCGAGTAAATGTGTGCTTTGACACAAATGGCTGATAGAATTTCACAAAGCAGGCCGCACCACACACATGACATGGTGAGTGTGTTTTCACCTGAAAATGTGCCTGGGAGCAGCCTGTTCTGCGTTATTTTTGGCTTTATTGTATTTCTGCACCTTTGGTTTGGCTGCAGTGAATTTCACCACCAGGCATGTGCACTCTCTGATAACCAGACGGCAACAGCACAACATGCCTCCAATCTTTTGTTTTTATTGTGCCTGCTGTCAGGAACCCAGCAGGACATCATGTTCCTAAACACTCATTTTGTTGATGTTCTTCATTCTCAGCTGCTGATTTGGTGTTTCAGGGTTTCATTAGATTTTTATTTATTTTTTTTTTAGTTAGAAAATGGAGGTTTACTGTTGGCATAAATCTCATTGATGTCTCTCTCATCGTGCAAAAAAAAACAATAACACATAAATAAATGGTTTTTGAAAATTGTCATAAACATCCATCTGCTCCAAATTTGAGATGCAACTATTAAAATGTAATTAAAGTGTTTTGCTTTCTAGGGATAATAAGGACTAAATTGTGTAGTTGAGCTACGATCATCATAAACACAGCCTTAGACGCAAATAAGCATTCCAGTTTCCTGCCTTCACCTGGAGGGTTCTCAGACTGGACAGGTCCTATCGGAGCTCTCTACAGGTTCCTGATATCAGAGGTTCACGCCACCGGCAGTGACCAGCACAAACCCCTGGATCAAACGAGAACCTCCACACAAAGGGTGCGTAGACTTGGCACAGATTGCATCGGATGGTTTTTATAAATAAACAACTCTCAGCTTATAACCAAACAACTAATTATTTTACAACACAGACTTCACGATTTCTCTCAGATACAAAGAACGGTTCTGCTAAAACATCTAGCTTCCATCACAACATCTCACACATCACATTAAATCACTCCGTATCCATTACATCACATCTCATTATTCATGTATTGTCATGTATAAATTATTAGTTTGGGAAAAAGAATTAAATGCATTTAATAAACTATATCTGTCTGAATTAATATGAAGTGTGTTTATGGTCCCTAAAGAAGCAAAGAACCCTAGAATCTTCCGATTAAACATTCAAAGATCAGTCAGGTAGATATTTCATATTTCTATGGAATCATTGCATCTTATTGGTCATACTTAACATGTAGTTTCAGAACAACAGTTTTTTTGGAGGTTGAGTTGGAGGGGGGGTTCCACACACAACACACCAGCCTACAAGCCAAAAGCTACAGACGCTTGTAACACGTGTCCACTGAGCTTCCTACATGCTGGAAAAGAGGTGATGTCACTCACTCTCAAACGGTTACAATAGGCTGAAGCAAAGTTCTGAAAAGGATCCTTTTGTATGAGAACACAACGGCTGAGAGGACCGAGCCCTCGTATTTTCCCAGTCACCTTCCACCTTCCAGAAACTTCCCACAACTCATAGAGCGGAAACACGGCTAAAATCTCACTCCAGTGTACCACACTGATCTGCTCCTCTAACAATTTCCCTTCTAGAAGAAGATTTTGATCTACTGAATAAGCGTGTGTGTAAGTGTGTGTGTGTGTAAGTGTGTGTGTGCGTGCGTGCGTGTGTGCGTGTGTGTGTGTGTGTGTGTGTGTGTGTGTGTGTGTGTGTGTGTGTGTGTGTGTGTGTGTGTGTGTGTGTGTGTGTGTGTGTGTGTGTGAGAGAGAGAGAGACAGAGAGACAGAGAGACAGAGGCTACAGAATGAGGAATTTAGAGTTGTTTTCGCAATCCAATTTTTTTCCTGTCCAGAAAGCAACAAACTTCATAAAACAGTAATTCCCCAGAGACGCGTGCACAGAGTGGGGTGGAAAGGTGGAGGCAGACAGCAGAGGGAGAAAAACAGAAAGAATTGATCGCGTGTTCAGAGGGGGATTGGATATATGGAAACACAACAGAAAATGAGAAGGTGGAAAATTGGACAATCAAACACACACACAACAGAAAGCAGACAGTTTCAGAGGCTTGTACAGACATCTAATCAATTTGATTTCCCTCATTCCCCATTGAGGCCGCATGCACACACTCATACACACACTCATACACACACACACACACACGAAGGGATTGACAGCAGGGTACATTATGAATACTGTAATCGAAGGAAACATCTTAGACGGCTCCAGCATGTTAATATTGAATAATCACTCCCTCATTTCCCTCTCTCTCTCTTTCTCTCACACTCCTATTTATTGATGGAATGAAATTCAAGGCTGCTAAAAGAACAAATTAGAGGGTTGGAAAAGGAACACTTCCCTGCGGGCAAGGGGACTTCAATTACAATGGAGAGTCATGTTTGGCAAAGAAGAAATAAATAAATAATGATAATCACAAATCAAAAAAAGGAATACAATAAAAGTTGTCTGGCGGATTTGCCGCTTGCCGTTCCCAAGAATCAATTTGTCATATTCAGGAATGTTCGTATATGAGAAGCATTCTATTTCACACTCTGAAAGAATTACTCATTTCCAATTTTCCTTGTTGACATTTGAGCCATAAGATGAGGGTACTGTGTGTGTGTGTGTGTGTGTGTGTGTGTGTGTGTGTGTGTGTGCGTGCGTGCGTGCGTGCGTGTGTGCGTGCGTGCGTGCGTGCGTGTGTGTGTGTGTGTGTGTGTGTGTGGTGGGGTGGGGGGGATATACCTGCAGATGTTCTTTGTGGTTCTTTCTCTACTTTTATTGCTCTGCTTTTATTTTTCCGCCCATATTAGAAACATGGTGTCATAACCAGACACGAGTCTTCCCTTTTTCTGAGTGAAATTCTGTACTTTGAAACCACTCAGCGATGCATGGATTATAGTTGACCAATAGGGAGCCTAAGTCACGCCCATCTACTTTCGCACCATGGGTCCTCAGAAGAACAGAAAAATGAATGCAAGTCAATGAGGCTAAAATTGCTATTATCTAATTCCTTTGTTATGTGCCATGGATTTCACATATGATGTCTGTGAATTTTAAATACACATGTTGATACCAAGAAAGCGCTTCTTTTCTAACAGCGGGAACTGTAATTTTAGGTTTCATGTGAAAATAAGTCCAGGACTACAAATGTGCTTCACAAAAGTGATGTCATCAAATCAGACACAGAGAAAAGCTGAGAAAAAATGGCTGAAAGTTCAGTGAACTTCATGTCCTTCCTTCAGGAAAGAACCACCATGAATCTGGCCATTTGGTAAATAACAGCCATGCCAGGGGGAGGAGATTCTGTGGTGATGTCATATACGCGACGTGCCGATGTCTGATGTGTAGTAATGCTAATTACGAACTTTTACAAGCTGATACATCTCAAAGTACGTGACAGGCGTGGTCGAAACACACATCATTACTTTTCACTTAAATTGCAATACAACAAATGTGCGATCCAGAGCGTGAGGCAAAGCAGATTAGAAAATAGCTTTTAGCCCCGTTGACTTGCATTCATTTTTTCCTTCTTCCGGGGACCCATGAGCCCACCGGAAAGGGAGGAGACTTAGGCTCCCTATAGTTCCGCTCTCAGCTCCACCTCATTGCCCATTTTTGGTTTGTCTGGGCGTGACGAGACGTGTGACACTGCCAAGATGGCGGTAATTGGAACCACCCACCAGGCTCCAAATAATACCCACAGAAAGCCAAGAGTGTGGTTTGTCATTGGTGCCACCCTGTAGTGCAGTGGTTTTCAATTAGTTAGAAAAGGTCAGATAGTCATAACTGAGTATTTTTGAAGTTACTTTGAGATTTTTTAAAATATTCACCCCAGCTTTAATGTTGAGGAGGAGAAGTTAAGCTTCAGCAGAAGGTTAGCAACTCTGGCAGGTGGTCTGAGCCAACTTAACACAGGTTTTAGAATCAGTCTCCTGATCAGGTGGTGAGTGGGAGCTTGTGTTTCAGATCGTTTTCTTGAGGAAAAGCACAGCAGCATAGCTTTGTTGCCTTGCAGCCCGAAGGTCCTGTTTTTGACGTTTGATGGAATGTGACGTGTTGAATGTTCTCCTTGTGTATGCATGGGTTTTCTGCAGGTTGCCTCCCACAAACCAAAATAAAACCAGGATGTTAGGTCCAAACGTGCCATCAGCAGTGCACTATGCGGGTTGTTTGTCAGGAAGGGTGTGCCTGATCCGAATTGGAGTGATGCTCAACTTCAGTGTCGGTGTGTGTGCTCTATGTTTAAGCCAGTGCATGTAGTAGAGGCATGCTGAGAACACTGTCCACCATTTAGCTTCATGTGTTGTCCACTCAGACCCAGCAGTGAGAGAAATGTGTTCATGTCATCCATGTGGCTGATAAATATACAACAGGCTTGCTTTGATCATGTTATCTTAAACTGGTGAACATGCCAAATATGATAACTCCAGGCTGTTCATGTGCCAGCAACAGGGAAAGGAGTAGACGCATCAATAGTTAGAGTGTAGAAGTTCATGGGGCACCAGGGTGAATTTGTAATTGAGGGATGGGTTTGGTACCAAAAAGTCAAGTGGAGAACAACACAGGCTGTTTACTGAAGATGATGCTGCATTTTCTATTTTTCGATTTATGGTCAAGCACCACTAATTGAGCTTTTTACACACGCTGTTAGCACATAATTTTATTATTTCACAAATGTGTCTCACTGACACACAAAATCAATTAACTTCTCTGACTTTATTTGACATTCTCCTGTCAAACCTTGTATTTTCCTCTTTATTCTCTGTTCCTCCCAAATGCACTCCCCCCTCCTTCCATCTGCTTGGTTGCGCTGCCAACTGGGGTCAATTAATCATCAAATACTATTTGCATATTTACAGTGGGGCTAAGCTAAGCTGATTACTCCTAGTCCAATAGTCGCTGATTCAACAGGGCTTATGCGGCAACATAATGTGATGAGGATTTGAGGAATACCGGCTTTAAAGCGATCTGATTGGATCACATCCCTGAAAGCCTAAATATGAGAGGAGCACAACATCAGTGACCTTCACAAAGCACCTCACTGTCATCTGCAATCCCTGCAGAAATACACTCTCTCCTCTTACCTTTGATTATTTCATTTCCCATCCTTTCAGGTGGGTGTTTGTAAGACAGGATGGTAAGAAACATGCCATTATACAAAAGGATGTGCAAAACAGCAACTGCCAATAAAGAACTGGGAAAGCCCACGGCGTTCTGTCAAATACAGGCCTAGAGAACATTCCTGGTGGGTTATTTGATGAAGTTGGTGATTATTCAGTGTCTTCTTGTTCTGATGGCATCAAACACAGCTATTCACTCGGATCCTTAAGTGTTGCTTATCAACACAGAGAAGCCTTAAGCATTGGTTTGTAACCCTCCCTGAATTAATCTTGCTGGCATCTAAAGTATAGCCCATGTTCCTTTGTTACACTGACAAAGTCTCCGAGAACTTACATAAGTAATTTTCAGCACTGTGAATATTTTGGTTACATAATGTCTAGAGATTTAAAATCATTTCAGTTACTTGAAACGTGCATCACTTCACATTATGATACTGAATTGGTTTTTAAAAGCAATGTAATGATGTTTCTCATTGAGAATTTGCATAGAAACACTTACTGTATTTCTTTTGTAAGGTGCAACTCCGACTGCTAGGTGGCAGCGTTTTTTACCGCTTTCATTCTGACAGAAAGAGATCTGGTGATAACACTGGCTGGGGTATGGGGTTCCTGTCTTAACTCCCCTTGCCTGCTGGTGGAGTTCAGAGGGACCGGTGGCGCCAGTGCTCAGCAGCCTCGCCTCTGTCAGTGCACCCCAGGGCAGCTGTGGCTACTATGTAGCTCATCCCCACCTGCGTGTGAATGACTGATTGTGTTGTAAAGCTCCTGGGGGGGTTCCAGGACTCTAGAAGACACTATATCAAATACAGGCCAGTTAACATTTCTAGGCACAGCTAAGGTGTTGATGGGATCCATTTTGGTCAGGTCTCTGCTTTTTGCTGATGATGTGGTCCTGTTTCATCAGAACGAGATCTCCGGCTTTCGCTGGAGCAGTTAGCATCTGAGTGTTAAGCAACTGGGTTGAGAATCAGCTCCCCTAAATACAAGACAGTGGTCAGAAAAGAGTAGAAAGCTTTCTCCAGGTCAGGGATGAGGTCCTGCCCCAAGTGGAGGAGATTAAATATCTCGGGGTCTTGTTCACGCGTGTGGGTAAGTTTGAACGCGAGATTGATAGGTGGATTGGTGCTGCGTCTGCAGTGATGCGGGTGTTGTACCGGTCTGTCGTGGTGAAGAGAGAGCTGAGCCAGAAGGCAAAGCTCTCGATTTACTGGTTGAGTTACGTTCCTACCCTCACCTATGGTCACGAGCTTTGGGTAGTGACCGAAAGAACGAGATTGCGGATACAAGCGGCCGAAATGAGTTTTCTCTGCAGGGTGAGAAGCTCAGTCATCTGGGAGGAAGTCAGAGTAGACCTGCTGCTCCTTCACATCGAGAGGAGCCAGTTGAGGTGGCTCAGGCACCTGATGAGGATGCCTCCTGAACTGGGAAGAGGCATAAAAGGGAAGACTCAGGACACACTGGAGGGACAATGTCTCTCACCTGGCCAGGGAACACCTTGGGATTCCCCCAGAAGACCTGGCCCAAGTGGCCTGGGAGAGGGAAGCCTGGGCCTCTCGACTTACGCTGCTACCCCCGCGACCCAACTCCGGATGAGCAGAAGAGAATGGATGGAATTCGTATTTAGTTATATAAAAGGTTAATTGACATCCCAGAATATTAAAGTCGAAGTTTTATTTATTATTTCTTAAAAGTCCAAACGTATTTGCCAGGAGTAGAAAACATCAACAGTTCCACTGGTTTGTTTGTTGTGTTTTTTTTCCAACCAAACCTATAAATCATTAAAATCAGTTTACTTTTAATTTCTGTATAATTTATAAATCTCAACATGCAGCTTTCAACTCCTTCCTCTCTAGTATAAATCAAAATGTGTGGGAGCTAATGGGTTCTCAGTAAATAAACAAATAAATACATTTCAATCAGAATTTTTGAAAACACTATTTTTGTATAAGAAAAGTCACATTGTACGAACCTTATGCTGCTTCTTCATGTCTTCACCTCTACCTCCAAAAATCACTCCTTCCCTTTTCTAATTTCATTCTCTCGTGGACTTTCCTTTGCAGCTTCATAAACCGGGCAGGAGAGGGGTGGCATTACATTGGGATTAGGTCTCCGCTGGCTTTAATTCCATCTCCTGAAATGAGGTCCATGCTGTAGCCAAAGAGAAGGCTGCTTACAAGCGTCATATAGAAACACACACAGAGAGAGAATCCAAGAATCTGTCATGCATTTATATTTGAGATTTAGATGGAAAAAAGCAATGGCAACCCCAGAGAGAAAACATTTAAATCTTGCGTTGTAACTCATCACACATCTTTCTTTTCTTGATGGTTAAAGTCATTTCTGGACAAACAGCAGGCATCTGGAGATAAGTGAAACAGCAGGATTCCGTTCTGAAAACGGTCACAATGATTCCTCCTCCAACACCGTGAAAGATAGCCTCGGCCTTGGATCGGGCCGCAGCTTCAGCAAACAGCAAAACGTGTTAACATGCCTGCCGTTTAAATTAAAGCACATGGTGAATGTGTTTTTAGTTTTCCTGCTTTTACATTTTCATTGATTTTTCCTGCTGAAAACACAAAAAATTGTATTGTAATCACCTTTTTTAACTGTTTTAAGCTGACAGTTATTTCTGGATGTCACTCAAAATAAAACTGTTGAAATTTGTTTATTTTAAGAAGATGAGTTTTTACTCACTTCCACAGCACTCTGGTTCATGGTTTATGAGAAACACCTGTGTATTTATTTTTGTCACCTGAAGAGAACACATCCTTTGGATAAAAATTAAGAAAAGGGCATTTTTTTTAATGAATATGAAGCTTTTTTTCTCATCTTTATATTCACTACTTGCGTGTGTGTGTGTGTGTGTGTGTGTGTGTGTGTGTGTGTGTGTGTGTGTGTGTGTGTGTGTGTGTGTGTGTGTGTGTGTGTGTGTGTGAAATCTGAGTGGACAGTGCTATGAATTTGTGAACGTGTGGACTTTTACTGCCCCCTGGTGACAGCTCACCATCAGAGATTAGGAGTGAGCAGCGAGTTTGTGTGTATTTGTGCTTGTGAGATTGTGTGTGTGTGTGTGTGTGTGTGTGTGTGTGTGTGTGTGTGTGTGTGTGTGTGTGTGTGTGTGTGTGTGTGTGTGTGTGTATTTGTTTTTGTGAGAATGTGTGTGTGCATTTGAGTTTGTGAAATTGTGTGTGTGTGCATTTGTGTTTGTGAGATTGTGTGTGTGTGTGTGTGTATTTGTGCTTGTGAGATTGTGTGTGTGTGTATTTGTTTTTGTGAGAATGTGTGTGTGTGCATTTGTGTTTGTGAGATTGTGTGTGTGTATTTGTGCTTGTGAGATTGTGTGTGTGTGTATTTGTTTTTGTGAGAATGTGTGTGTGCATTTGTGTTTGTGAGATTGTGTGTGTGTGCATTTGTGTTTGTGAGATTGTGTGTGTGTGCATTTGTGTTTGTGAGATTGTGTGTGTGTGCATTTGTGTTTGTGAGATTGTGTGTGTGTGTGCATTTGTGCTTGTGAGATTGTGTGTGTGTATTTGTTTTCGTGAGAATGTGTGTGTGCATTTGTGTTTGTGAGATTGTGTGTGTGTGCATTTGTGTTTGTGAGATTGTGTGTGTGTGCATTTGTGTTTGTGAGATTGTGTGTGTGTGCATTTGTGTTTGTGAGATTGTGTGTGTGTGCATTTGTGTTTGTGAGATTGTGTGTGTGCATTTGTGTTAGTGAGATTGTGTGTGTGTGCATTTGTGTTAGTGAGATTGTGTGTGTGTGCATTTGTGTTTGTGAGATTGTGTGTGTGTGCATTTGTGTTAGTGAGGTTGTGTGTGGCTTCTCTGTGAACATCCTCCAAAAGCAGAGTCAGGAAAGTGTTGACAGTACAGCTTTGGTCATGGTTGCTTCACACTTTTTTACTGTCTTCTTTGCAGAAACAGCAAGTTTCTGAAAAACTGAGAGACACAATGAGACCTGTCTGCTGTTAAAGAATGACTGGATGATCTTTGTTCCTGTTAACATGGAATTCAACCCTAGAGTAAGGGACAAATTTCATGAGTTGGCTCTTTCTCTGCCAGCTTTTGTCTTGGTGAAGTCATATTGCATTTGACTGCATCAGGATAACGGGCTAAAGAACCAGTGAAAACTGAAAAATGGTAAAAAGGAAAATGAGTCAAATATTTGGACTCAAATAAAAAATGGTGAGCAGACAGTGAGCAGATGTGATAGTATTTAGATTTTGCATTGGAGGGTTTAATAATTGACCTTTTTCACTGAGTGGCAGCTGCACATACATAGCAGGACACGGGTCACAGAGGTTACCATGTGCAACACACTCACACAAATGTGTTTATTTTCTCTTTTATGAATTCATTTAGCTGCTTTGTTGCAGCTTTACTGTGGCTCCGTCTCAGATCCGTTCACATATTGCACAAAACCAGCTGTGCACATTTTCAGGGGGTTTATTGGGGGTGGGTAGGGGGTGAAAAGGGTGTCAGAAACACTCCATTGGAGGTGGGCAAGGGCCTCAACAAGAGCTGAACTCATCTCCATGCAAATTGGAGAGCACGCAGAAATGACTGATGTGAGCTTGTGGATTTAATATGTTCAACCTGAGACCCCCAAAACAAGCCTGAAATGATGCGTCTCTACCGATGGTCTCTACAGAAAAGAGAGCAACCACATGAGTAAACATGTTCTGCCTTGATTTCAATAGCAGTAAAACAAATACTTCATTATTCATGAATGTTTGCACTGGTGGCTTTTAAAATACTGAGAAAATTTGTTTTTGAGTATCCTCAAAGAGCCTGTGACAGAAAAGGAATGATGTTTAGAACGTGATGGGAACGCTGTGGAAGATTTGTGACCCCGAACATTTCCCTTATGAATTGTTTTTGGTTTGTTCACCACTATATCCCACAAATTATCAACCAGTCTCCATTTAATCTGCAGTTACCTAATCTGGCATTTTATCATTTTGATCAAGTTTAATTTTACCAAACTAAAATAAACTTATCCTCAATAAAAAGATGTAATGGAGAATGTGATTTTCAACCCTAGAAAGCAACATGTTGCATCCTTTATAGCTGTGTCAAAGGTTGGTGCCCAACTCTTTTATGACATTTACATTAACTTCTGTATGTTATGAAGTGTGAATGGATGGGTTGCAATTAATTATAGTTGTATTTGCTAATAAAAACAATGTAATCCCAAAATAAAAATCCAATTTGAATCATCTTTATCAAGAAGACTTCAAAGCTTTAAGAAAGCCTCCTTACGTTGATTCCATTTGCACTGAAATTCCAAAAGATCACAAGGGTTCAGATGGCTGAAGGAAGTCATTTTCTCTGATGAATGCCTCTCTGGGTTTTGGTGGGGGGTTTAGTAAAAAGGGTTGGGAAACTGAAAAAGTGAGTGCTCCCATAAGTGCATGTCCTGCCCCTAAAAAGCATCCTGAGACCGTTATTGTGTGAGGTTAACTGTCAGCCAGTGGAGTGGATGCATTAAAAGTTTAGCTTTGGCATTCACTCGTGATTAAAAGAAGGGTACTTAGACATCCTCCATGTGGAACTCCTCCCAACCACCCGAAAACAGTTTGGTGATGAACATGTTGTTTCCAGCTTGATGGAGCTCTGTTCAGCAAAGACAGAACAGAACAAATGTTCCAGCAACTCCTCAGAACTTAATCCCTCAATCCACGCAGCTTGACAAACAAGAAATTCAGACAAACTCTGATTATGTATGAGTGGGTGGCCAACAGTCAGGACTTGGACCCCACAATGATTGATGTCACGCCAAAGCAGTTTTTGGAGGTCAAAATAAGCTTTCGAAACATGAAATTCTTGTTTTTTCCAACTGGCCATAAACACAGAAATGCAAACTTTGTGAAAACTAATCTAGACAAGCCATAGCAGTAGCAAAATGATTTTGCTCAGCAGGTTGGTCTGGCCATGCTCTACAAGAGCCTCAATAGGTCCATTATTGGTCTGAAAATTTTGTGCCATGCCAATCACAGTGCTCTATTGGTTTGGTGGGTAGGATGATGCAATTAGTAACGTTAATGTAGATACCCTTATTGTAAACCATTGTCTTTTCCTTCATTTTATTATTAATAATTTATTTAGTTGTAAAGTATTTATGATGTGGTTAGTTTTCTTTTTAGCAAAGTGGTACAAATTCACATGTATCAGGTGTGTTATGCATGGAGTACTTACCATAGAGTTAAAGTGGCTGGGTGACTCATGACATCATCATATGCTGTCAGAATGAATGACCTACGGAAGCGCTCCTTCCTGCAGCGGGGGTGTATCAGTCTGACGGAAGGAGCTGCTCAGCGCACCCACCGACTCATGCAGAGGGTGATGTGGGCTGCTCATGATGGTGGCTTAGCTAACATCCTCCTCTCACCCACCACCACAAACTCTAGAGGGCATCCCAGTACAGAGCTAGACCTCCGCACCAGTTTGTCAGTCCTGCTCCTGTCTGTACACCCTCCCAACAGGCCACTGCGTAGAAAAGTGCAGATGCTACCACCAAATCATAAAAAGTCCTTAACAGATTCCTGCACACTCCAAAGGACCTCAGTCTCCTCAGCAGGTGGAGATGACTTTGGCCCTTCTTATACTAAGCATCTGTATTTGTAGACCAGTCCAGTTTATTGTTGAGGTGGACACTTGGGTGCTTGTAAGAATACACTATCTCAATGTCTTTTCCCTGCATATTCACCCTTGTTGTAGGGGGTGACTTCCTCCTGACGTTTATGACCATCTCCTTCGTCTTGCTGTTGATCTGAAGAGCGTTGGTCTCACACCATCCAACAAAGTCACTGATGACCCCCCTGTATCCCATCTGATACATATCCGATGATGGACGTATCATCCGAGAACCTCTGTAGGTGGTACTGGTCTGAGTTATAACGAAGTCAGAGGTGTACAGGTTGAACAGGAACTGTGCCCTGCGGCACCCCCGTGCTGCAGGTTATACCTCCGACACACAGTCATGAAGTCTCACATACTGTGATCTGTTGGTTGGATTATCGATGATCCATGTGGTCAGCTGTTTGCCCACACCGGCTGTCTCCAGCTTCCCACTCATTAGAGCAGGCTGGATGGTGTTGAAAGCACTGGCGAAGTCAAAAAACATGACCTTCATAGTACTCCCTACCTGCTCCAGGTGAGAGAAGGATTGATGCAACAGGTAGATAACAGGGTCGTCCACCCCGATTCCTGCCCGATAGGCCAACTGCAGGGAGTCCAGCGCTGAGCTCACCTGTGAGCGAAGGTGATGCAGGATGAGCCTTTCTAGTGTCTTTATCAGGTGAGAAGTTAGAACCACAGGTCTAAAGCTCCTTGGGGTGCGTGATTTTTGGCACGGGAACCACGCAGGAAGCCTTCCACAGTTAAGGGATCCTCTCCAGACTCAGGGTCAGGTTGAAGATGTGCAGAACCCCCTGACAGAGCTCCTCTGCACAGTCCCTGAGCACTCTGGAGCAGATTCCATCCGGACCTGCTGCCTTCCTTGCTTTCGTCCTCTTGAGCTGGCTTCTCACCTGTTCAACTGTGAGGTAAATGTGAGGCTGGCCTTGGGAGTGGGTTGTAGCTGGCTCTGATATAGGCTGATGTGTGAATGGGGGTGAAACTGCAGGCAACACCCCTTAAAATTAATGCTGAATATGTTTATTGTCTCTGATCAGTTAGAAACAAACCAGAAGAGCATTTTGTGGTGTTTCCATGCACAGAGTTGGCCTGTGGTTTTCACTACTTCAGTTGACTTATTCACAAATTACATTATTTCTAAAGTTACCAAAAGGATCCAAGAAAAACACAAACTCTGCTGGTTGAACTTTAAACAGGTACGGTTTTTTCATGAGACAACTATCAAAGCAAATGTGATCCTGAGCAAAATACAGCAAATCCTGCAGCTTATCGCTGCTGCTGTTCCTAGCAGTGTGGCCTTTTTCCCTTTTTCTTGACTTTAAAAGGCCAAATATTCAGGAGGAAACAGCAGAAACATTAAGTTGCTTTGTTCTTTCATAAGGCTGGATTTGGACGGGGTGGAGTTGGATTTTCCACCAAAGCCCCTTCCAGTGGGGTGTTAACGTTTTCATTAAGGCGCAGAGGACGAGAACAAGAACTTTAGGAGACATTGTGTTTGAAATGGTAAACAGGGCTTCTGTAGCTTCTGCTTTGTTTGGCTTTACAAAAAAAACTTTTTGCAAAAACCAGAATGCTCATGATTATTTTTTGCGTAAACCAGAGTTTCCAATAATAATTCGCTGATAAACATGGATGGTGAGGACAAAATTGCAAAAAAATTCCCCACAAATGTTGTCAATAGTAAAAATACATAATGAAACCACCACATTGTGTATATTAAAATGAATGTGGTTCCAAAAAGATAGACCAAAGCCTTCTGTACATTTTTATGACATTGTATTTTGTAATATCAGACTAATTCTCAAATCTCATTTAACTCTTTACTCTTTACTTCCTTATCCTCCTTTCATAATCTTTTACATTTTTAATAATTAAGTACTTTAGTCTATTTACTGATCTTTTACTTAAGATTATGTTATTAACAAGGAGACCTTTCGCAAAACTAGTTCCTAATTACCTGGAAATGTCACATTTTCTTGCAAAAATTGCAAACAAAGCCCGTTAGTAATTTACTAATTTGCTATTATCATGGATGAATGGACTGTATTACCTGTCACTAGAAACACATTTAAAATTTAAATAGTTTTCAGATGTCAAAGCACATTTAAGATATTAAATTGTCAGACCAAAAGTTACACTATCAAAAAGCTTTTAAAGAAAAATTTTTTGTTTAGTAGATTATGATCTGATGGTTTTTGATTTTTAAAAGTGCAATATGTAAGATTTCTACTGCGAAATAATCACAAAACTGCCTAATGTCTCTATCATGTTGGAAGGTTAGACTGAAACAGATTAAATTCTCAGCCGGCTGGGGGCTTGTCCGTTTTTCTCATTTTGAAAAAAACAACAAAAACGGGACTTAGTTACTGTTTACACTCTGCAGGTATTGCAATCCCAGCAGGTGAACAGTCCAGCGTTGTTAAAAGAACTGAAGCAAGTGAACAGAAGCAACCATCAAGTCAGTTCTTGTACCCCTAAGGGTCGTGATATACTTGCTGTTTAATCTCGCGTTGGTGCAGGCAGCAGGCTGCGTCTTTGTTCACATACTTGCTGCTGCTCGGTGCGTGTGGTACTGGAGTGTTCCACGAGGGGGCACACTAGACTACTCAAACTGCTCAAACTGGACAGAGTGCCAGGTTTGTGGGTTCAACCCAAGCCCCCACAATGCGGGTGAAACATTGAAGCAAACGCGGGAATGAAATAAACTGCAGTTTCACCCTCATCCACTAGGGGCTGGTGTCAGAAGCGAGCAAATCCTCATTGACTCCCATGTTAAAAATACCAATTTCACAGCAGAAATAAACATGTTCATAGCCTGGTACCAAAACATGTTTTTGTTTAAATGATCTAGTTTACACTCATGACAACTCTGAGGGGGGTGAATTTTATCTCTGACTCAGAAGTTGTGCACAGTTAACTCCGGTTGGAGCTAGGTTGCTACCTCCATTAGCTTAGCTCCCACCTCCGCGTTAGCTTTGGATTAGCTTCAGGTTAGCTTGTAGCTAGTTCGACCGGGTGTCATCAGTTGATCCCAGCCTTACAGCCCCACCCTCAGCTCCACCTCTCTTCCCTTTTGTGGAATTGTCTGGGCTTGACGGAACCTGTGACACGGTCAAAATGGCGGTGGTGGCCACCTCCCATTTTCCTTCAAAAATGTGTTATTGGAGTCTATGGAAACCCATTGTCCAATATTTATATGTTGACGGTTCAACCAAAACAAACATGGCATCAACAGAAGAGATCAGTAACTGGTTTAAATTAAGTTCCCAACAGAAAAAAGACAGCAGCTGTTCTGTAGATGGTGTGAAAAACCTCTAAACCAGAGACGGAGTCACAATGGTGTTTCTTGCTCGTTTTGTCAACTCCACCTACTGGTTACTCGTATATTGCAGTGTTTGGAAGCGTTGCATTAATTTCGGAGGACGGGCACAGACAACACTTCAAATCAATGCAAGTACCGCATGGCAGCCATTTTAAACACCCGTTTGCTTTGTTAAACAGCAAGTGTATAACAGCCCTAAGAAGCCACAACATCCTTTTGTTTTACTCTAACATCGGGTGAAGCAGGATAGAGGCTAATGATGAGCTAACAATGCTAATAGTAAATTAGAATTAGATTCAAATAGTCAACTCTAAAAATATCTCAAGTTACTTATTCAATTACCAGCAACTCAATACTACAGTGACATTTATGTGTAAAGTGAATAATGAGTCAGTCATGCCATTTTACTTCCTTTAATGAGCCGTTCAGAACTACAACAAGCAAGCTAACACCAAGATGGCAAACTACCACACTTCTATGCCAAAGACATATGTTGTGTTTACGGATACTGCTAAATAAGTGAAGGATAACTTTAAGTGGGGACTGAGTATGAAGATGTATCCATCACCTGTAGGGGGCTCTGTGACTAAGAAAAGAAGAGAGTGAGGGAAGAAGGAAGGAGAAGTGTAATGTAATGGCGGACTGAATACGAATACAGTTGAGTAAATGCTGAACCTGTTTCTAGTCTTTTCTGTTGGGAACACAACAACATACTTCCGTAAAAAGTGTTGTAAGAGCTCGTTACAATACAACACCTTAGAATACTAACACCAGATACGACAATGCACTTATCTGCTAATCAACCTATGTGCATGACTCGTTTCGCTTGTCATCTAGAAACTTCTAGTGCTGATCCATAACTGGCAACAGCCATGAAACTCACAGAATGGGAATGAGAAAGTAATGTTACTGCAGTAACCACATTTGACCACGAGGTGTCATTCTTACGAATTGTACCTAAAAATCAGTTAACGCTTCACTGAAATACGAGAAATAAAATGCGCTCTACCAAGGGGTTGACCCGCCAGGTAAAGGGTTAAAATTTTGACAAATAAATTCTTCTTCTTGAGTTACATCTATATCTGAATCCTATTTGTAGGACTGTTTGTATATTCAAAGATTTCATCGACTGCTGTGGAAAATCTTTTTTTAATTTTAAGGTTTCTAAATTAGACTCTAAGCAATTTATTTCCAAAACAAGCAAATTAACATATCAAATGATTTAACAGTGATTAAATAAAAGTCTAAGTAAAGTTAAAAACGGAGCTGGAAAGTATTTTGTTTTCTGTTCCCATGGAAATTGCTGGTGACAAAAATAGCAGCAGCAATATGATTTTATGAAGATATGTTCAGACATCTTTATTCTGCAGATTTACAACAGACTCCTGGATCAAAATCATAGGAAAGTTCAACAAAGAAGTAAAGTCACAATGTTATAAAACTTCATTTTTACACCAAAAACTAATTTCTTTAGACAGGAACTTGATGTGGAAGTGATGCATGCGCTACATGCTGGCCACAATAATCAGTAGAAGACAAACAGGACGTCCTAATGCAGCTCACAACTAAATAAAGGGTTGCCTGCTCTCCTCTTGTGCCTCCCCACCAGCTGTCACTCAACATTTCCCCTCTCTAATTAAAAACACATTAACCAGCAGTGGCCTAGTGACATGCAGCTACCCTCACAATAAACAGCAGAATCATTTAAGGAGGCAGGATGTAACCGCAACACAAACAGCAGCAGAAAATCACTCTGAACGTAACAAGATTACAAATAACTGATAGTGACCTATAAAAATAAACAACCTGCTAATAAAATCCCCTCCAAAAATGAGAAGTAAAACAAAAATAAACTTTTATTGAGCAACTTCTTATTAGTCGTAGGTTTGTCAGACACTTTAAAACATGATAAACAGAGTCGAATTGGTTTGGGAGGGAGAAAATGGTCTGTTGGTCCGTTAAACTCCAGCCGGTCCGTAATCAGACTGTCATGAAGTCATCATGCAGTTCTAACACGCCTCTGCTTCAAAACGTGTTGATGGGAGTTTTTTTGTGCAGGTCACCCAGGCACTGGTCTCAGCTAAATTCAATTCAATTCAAAAATACTTTATTAATCCCGGAGGGAAATAGATTGCTGTAGTAGCTCAGAATAATGATAATAATCAAGTCATCAAAGAGTAATTGTATATTACAATGGCTGTTGGCAGGAAGGATCTCCAGTAGCGGTCAGTGTTGCAGCGAAACTAAAAGGAAGCATCGTAGTTATTCTTTTTCTCCATCAACAAATCAAAGCTGACATTGATGCTGAGTAAAAAAATGACAGAATTTAGAGTAGTTTTAATGGCAGGTTTTTAAAACAGATGCAAATATAAATAAGTAAAACCATTAACAGATTCACCAGACTCATGAAATTTTCTGTTAGTACACAGGGGAGGTTCTGGACTAACATGTGGGGCTGCTTTGTTAAAGAGCAAGTCACCCCCAAATCAACTTTTTTTTTACTGATAAACTGTATAAATGCGTGTCTAATCGTGCTGCAGACACGTGCAGTCAATAGTTTTGCACTTTAGTGCATTTTTGTTCAAATTGTTACTTTCTGCCTAAAACTGTCAGTGCTGTGCTGTTGTCAGGTAAAAACTCTGCACTGTATTTGAATTTAAATCTGCCATCGCTATTGGTTAAGAGGTACCCTAGTACATTAGCTGGTACGATATGATGTCACAATGTCGTTGTGAGCCTGTGTGTGTGTGTGTGTATTTCTTAGTGACTCCGCCCTCTCGGTCTGCTAGGCAACAGCATTTGTTGCATTTTTCAAATAGGAAGTGGGAGTTGTGTAAGAATCTGGTAGGGGGTGACTTGCTCTTTAAAGAGGTACATTTGTAAGACCACATGAAAGACATTTCCTAATCCTCCCGCATTGTTAATGGGGTCAGATGGGCCCCACGTGCTTTTTTATTTTTTATTTATTTTATTTTTTAAGAGTGCACCACTTCACTCTGGCCAAGGGATAAACAATCAACCATGTTTAACCACGCCCTGTCCTGGAGGGGTCACCTGATTGGACAATGGAAGGGTTACGTATTTTAAATTTGAGTTTATTTTATTACAGCAATATAAAAAAAACAGTGCTGTTTTACAAAAGAAATATGTAATCTCTTAGCTAACTTTCTCCTTGACAACATGAAAAGATTTAAATCAGCATCTCTTTCAACTTCAGATAAATGCATTTTCATGCTTTGGTTCCACATCTTTTATTTTTTTGTGATTATTAGGCTAAATAATCATAAAAAAAAACAGCACTTACTAATGCTTAGGTCCTGCCCTAAGCAGTGGGGGCCCAAACGTCCTATCAGGGTCGCACTGACTCACGCTGCACTCCCCCTAGAACTGTCCCTGTAACATATAGTGTGCAATTTTATAATTAAATTTTAATTTCATCCATACTTTCTCCCCCACCTATCTGGGGTCGGGTCACAGGGGCAGCAGACTAGGCAGAGACGGCCAGACTTGGGCCTGTCATGGTCTGCGTCTGCGTCTCCCCTCATGCATCTCCTTGTGTTCTCCATCCCTCTCTAGGTTCTCCTTTTGTGTCTCCTAGCGCCTGCATGTGTCCTTGTCTGCGTCTCTTTTATGTGTCTCTTTGTGTTCCTCATGTGTCTCCTGTTTTGCAGCCCTCTAGATTATCCCTCTGCAGTTTTTTATAGGTTCAGCTTCTCAGTTTATTAGTCTCTTTAGTATGTTTTCCCACAGGTTTTTGTAGTTTCCTTCCCCTAGAATATTAGTTACTTTTGCATGCTCATGTCTTTAGGTTTTTTTACTCTTAGGTCATGTTAGTTTCCTCCCTGATTAGTAAATTGCTTTCACCTGGATCCTCTCCCCACACACCTGCAGCCTATCTGCCTCCCATCATTCCCCAGTGTATTTAACCCTGTCTGCGTCTCTGTCTATTGTCAGTCCATTGTTGTGTCAGCGTTGTTTTTGTCCTCTATGTGAGCTTTGTGCCTTGTCTCCAGGTTTTGTGCTCTAAGTGAGCTTTTGTTCTTATCTCCAGGTTTGGTGCTCTAAGTGAGCTTTTGTTCTTATCTCCAGGTTTTGTGCTCTAAGTGAGCTTTTGTTCTTATCTCCAGGTTTGGTGCTCTAAGTGAGCTTTTGTTCTTATCTCCAGGTTTTGTGCTCTAAGTGAGTTTTGTTCTTGTCTCCAGGTTTTGTGCTCTAAGTGAGCTTTTGTTTTTGTCTCCAGGTTTTGTGCTCTAAGTGAGCTTTCGTTCTCCTGTTGTTCAGGACTTTTGTTTTTGGCTTCCTGCCCTTTTTGGATTTTTCGTTCATCATCTAAAATAAAAGGATTTACTTTTGAAACCGCTCCTGCCTCGTGTCATCTGGGGTAATCTGCATCTTGGGACCTAACCTCCTCCTAGCCCTCAACGTGAAAGGCCAGCTTCTCCAGGGAATCCTAAAGCGCTCCCATGCCACACAAGTGTCCCTCTATCATGCACTGAGTTTTCCTATAAGTTTCCTGGTTGGATGTTCTCCGAAAACCTCACCAGGGAGGCGTCCAGGAGGCTTCCTAACCAGATGCACAGCCACATCAACTGGCTCCTCTGCAGAGGGGCAGCAAGTCTACTACAAGTGGCTGTGAACCGCTCCAAAAGCTGGAGATCATGCTTTGATGAAGCCAACAGGACCCCATCTACTGCAAAAATCAGAGGCCTGATCCTCAGGCCACCAAAACAGATCCCCTCAACACCTTGGCAACACCAAGAAACCTTGTCCATAAAAGTTATGAAAGGAATCGGTGATAAAGCCAGCCTTGACGGAGTCCAACTCTCACCGGGAATGAGCCCGACTTACTGCCGGCAATAAACTTTCTGTTTTATAACACACAAAGAAAATTAAGCTAGTTGAGTAATGTTAGCTAACAAAAATGCATCAGTGTCACTTGAATTGTGCACAATTTGTTCATTTGCTGCTGTTTGCTCACAACGGTCCTTTTTCAAATATCATTTTAGTGCAATAACTTCACAAAAAATGATGAGGTAAAAAGAATATTTAAAAAATAATTAGCGCAAAGAGTAATCACACAAAAAGAGACATAAATGCACAAAATAAAGCTTATGTCCATATTGTCTCATCTTCATTAAGGTCATTCCTCCTTCTGAGTGACATGCCCCGTCCTCGCGTCAAACTCAAGAGACCTGACACATTAATAAACAGATTAGTCTGAAAATAAAAATGCTTGACAGAACCATTATCTGTTTAGTTACTGGTCTCGCTGGAATCAGCCTTGTCTGTGCAGCCAGACGGCATCGCTCTGCGTTCTGCGGTGAGCTCTCTGCAGCAGACGGCGAGCTCTATCCTTTTCAGCTGGGAGGGATGACCAGCCAATTACATCTTCTTCCCCTCTTAAGTCCATTAATCACCTTATTACAAAGGCCTCTCTTCCCTTAAAGGAGAGTTTTGTCCTGCCATCACACTTTATCACATTAGTGCTTAATTAAGAAATATGTCCTAGCATTTTGCTTTTAATTATGTCAATGCCTGGCTCCATTTGTAAAGTAACTGTTTGGTGACACACAGCAGCAGCCACTGGAAGGAGAGACACAGAGCGAAAACAGGCGGTGGCCTTTTGCTGAAGTAATGAATTTAGTTTTAATGATGAAGGGATGCGGGCCAGAGCCTCCAGGCAGCAGCAGCAGCTCTGCTTGGAAGAGCAAAAGAGAGATTTGAAGTATGTTTGTCACCTCACAAGGTCAAAGTTGAATCTGGATCAATGAGCAAGTGTTGAAGTCACTGACACTGGCAGCTGTGATTCTGTCAGTCTGATAAAAAGGATTGTTGCATGCAGGATGTTCAACGCTGCCACTTTTTTCCCCTCACACATGTTTGCATTGAAGGAGGAGGATGAGAGCTGGTATTCGGAGGAGATGATACAGCAGATTCTTGCCAAGAGATCCAAGTTTAGTGCTTTGACTCTTCCTGTTAAAACTGCTCTTTCATGTTTTTTCGTGCACACACGTTTGACGCACCCACAGGCTACAGCTTTAAACAAATGACTGGAATTGCAATCAGTGGCAGCTCATCCATAGGGGGCACTGTAGGGTGCTGCCCACCCTAACGTGAAGAGAGAAAGAAAATCTAAAAGAGGACAACTGGAGAATTTTTGGCCAATCAGCATCACTAAATTTCTGTGAGGTATTGGCCGAAAACACCATAGACATAACGAATATAGATATGTACATAATAAATGTACACATGCATATCAGCGCAGCCACCATCTTGGGTGGGCTCCCATTCACCCACAGTGCATTTATTACTACCCAACTAAAAAAAACACATTGTACTATGATTGTCTTTAAAAATCAGACATATGTTTTGGTATGATAATAAAAATATAAATGAATGGATATTACGTTTTTAAGAACTTGCTCACAAACACAAACACACACACAGGGGCAGCAGTAGCTCAGGAGGTTGAACGGGTTGTCAGTAATCGGAGAGTTGTAGGACTGATCCTGGCTCCTGGCAGAGAATGCTACTGTTGTGTCCTTCTAACCTGGCCTGCCAGACTCCTCCTCTGTTTAATTCTGCACAGAGAAAGGGTCTGGGAACTCTCCTATTCAAATAACTCCACCCCCTGAGAATTCTAACTGAGCCAATCAGCGCTGAGTAGCGTACGTCACACACCACAACGCTGAGTTTCTCATAAACATGGCGACTGAAGCGGAGTTTGCTGCGGCTATTTCCTCTGTTGTAAATGACTTGGACATGTCTTTAACACTACAATGAGTAGAAGCGCTAAAAGCATTTCTTCTAAAAAAAAAAAAAAAAAGATGTTTGGGCTGTCGCCAGACGCCATTTTTGATTACAGCAAAAAAAACTACAGCCACACACAGTGACTCTCAGTTTCTCATAAACAACGAAGACAGCGGCGGAGTTTGCTGCGGCTCTTTCCTCTGTTCTAAATGACTTGAATGTCTTTAAAACCACAAGGAGTAGAAGCGCTAAAAGCTTTTCTTCTAAAAAAATATATGTTTGTGCCATTGCCAGACACCATTTTTGACTACAGCTTAAAAACTACAGCGGTACAGTCGGCATTTCCGTCTTTTTTCTGATTGGTTATTTTTGAGCTGCCTAGTCCCGCCCCTCAAGTGCCTCTCTGCCTGTGAGTTACCAGACTCTTTCTCTGTGCAGAATTAAACAGAGAATGAGTCTGGCAGGCCAGGCTACTCTTTTCGCCCTCTTCTTGTTTAGGATTTTCCTGAAATGTGCTCATATTATGGTCATTCACAAAGAAAAGCCACAGTCCCACACCCTTACAGAGACCTGAGAGACACTTTTTCAAATACAAAACTTGACAGGTATGACCATCAGACTTAACAACTGAAAGTGCTTAACAAATAAAATGGTACGGTATTGTAAATGGTATCGGATGGCGGAAAATGCACTGGAACTGCCCTGCAGTGGGATTGTTATTCCAGCATCCTAAAAAAACACTATTAGGGTTGGGCAGAGTCATGATGGTAAATAAGGAAACTGTATTAACATTTTTCCCAACACAGCCAGGCTGGAAAATTCTATAGCAATTTCCCATCATCTGTTTTCAACAGCACACTGGTTGTTGCAACCATAGGCTGCACAACAAGGGGATGATTATAATGTTTAAACAGGATATCTAATTTAATGCCCATGTTAGTGCCACCTTCTGGTAGCCTAGTGAACTAGACCAAATTCTTGCTTTGCAAAGTTTGGTCTAGGAACGCTCCACTGGAAACTCAGCAGCCCCTAACAGCATTCTGGCTGGCCAATCACAGCTCTCTAGAGGGGTTTCAAACACAAAATGAGCTGTGATTGGTCCATAATGGTGGGCCAATCATAGTGCTCTATCTGCTTAGTGAACAAATCACAGAGCTTTATCCACTTTGTGGGCCAATCAGGGCACTCTATATGCCTGGTGGGTGGGATGATGCAACGTAGTGAAACAAGATGGCGACAGCTCATTTGAAACTTTTACATCAATTTTGGAATATTAGAACTTGGGCTCCATTAGAATCAGGAGCAGATAGATGTATTTAAGTGCTTTATTTTAGAAAAAATGGTGTTTTGTCCTTCTTCAACTGCGGACCGCCTCATTTACTGGGATGATGCAACAGAGTGAAACAAGAGTATGTCACATTCATTGTCCAGTAGCATGCTGAGATCATTTGAAAGACAACGGTAGAACCCGCCCCACAACCGAGAACCGTCAATGGAGCGTTGCCAGACTAAATAATACATTTATTTAGTCTGGCTTGCCAGGCTAACCTTCTGGTGGAATTAAGTGTTGTGCTTTGAGGAGATAATTAAGACACACGGGCTGTTAGAGACTGAAAACTCAACCTGGAAAACAAACCTGAGGATGAAATAAAATGTGGAAAAGGACAAAAATGGACATTAAGGACTGCAGTGGCCATTAAATATTTGGTAGATAGGCACAGACGGTAGGCATGTGAAATCATTTCATCATTGTCTAATTTATCTGTAAATTTGATGACTGAAAAAAATGATTGTTTTGGAATTGTAGTCATTTTGCAGCTGTTCATGTAGACTTTTCTTAATTCACACAGCTTTTGCCTTGCTGTTGTATGTTCAAACGTTATTTTTTCCTGGTGCATTCATCTGTAATTGGTTCTTTGATGCTTGAAAACATCATGATTATGTGTGTGTGGGAGCGAAGGTTCTAAAACGCCATCATGGCAGCTCAGGATAGGTTGGCTTCCCTCTTTATCATTGCAACTACAGACCAAATAAAGATGACTATTTTGACCTTTATTTCTATTCCTGATTCCTGAAGCTCCATGTTGAATCACATCATGATTGTTTCTTTCCAATAACCAAGCAGAATATGTTTATTTTTACTCTATCAAGAGGAAAACTCAGAAAATGCACAGATCTATCCAAGATGTGAGGGGAAAGGGGTCACACAGGGGACTTAATGCCCCCTCTCCTCCTTCCTCCTAAATAGACTTTAATGCTTATTAATTATGCACCATTTAGTCCCGACATCGAATGTGCACGCAAGTTATCAAACAACACTTTACTCGCGTGTCAAAACAAGAGAATTTGACATCCTAGAAATGAGGACTGGTTGACTCAACAGTCTTTAAATTATTCATTCTGGTTCATGCTGGCATCAAAAATTCAAAGCTGTAAATATGTTTTTTATTATTCATGCTTTGCAAGCATTCACATTGACAAATCAACACGAAATATCTAAATGATTAGTTTTGTTAGTCTGCGGCTTTGCTTTATTGTACTGAAGGGCGGAGACTGGCAGATTAGGGCTTTTAGACTTTAGGAATTACCTGGTATGTGTCAAAGCTCTTTATTTTGCTTATTTATGGTCTTGTTGAGTTCAAATTTTGAGTAAAAATTGAAACATTTGAGTGTTTTAGCTCTGAGGAGGAAGAATAAGAGTACTACAACAAGAAAATTAGAACTATAATCCGTCTATCTTGTCCAATTGATATAAAAACCTCACCAAAAAACTCTTCTAACAGCTTGTTTTGATTTGCTGAATTTAACATGTTTGAAGAACCCACAAGGAACCACTGACACTGAGTGTGAAGTCACTTTACAACAAATATGAGTAAAAAGTTCTTGTTACGTTCAATTAACAAGAAAGGCCCATCATCGTACGTAACAAGTGGGATTTAGGGTGTTCGATGTGATCACGATTGCAGGGGTGCCATCTGGTGCAGTATGGTGGAGCGAGCTGTGAAGTCTCTATAGGTGTTTCAGGCGACGCCTCAATTGAATTCAATTTTATTTATATAGCGCCAAATCACGACAAGAGTCGTCTCAAGGCACTTCACATAATAAACATTCCGTTCTCCAATTGTTGTAACTCTGTAGCAGACGTAGTCAAGGACGTAATTTTCACTTTAGAAGTGGGGGGGACATGGGGGGGGGGGTATCTTTACAATATGTTCTAAGGGGAAACAGGCTTCAACACAAACGGTTGCTTTCCGCTTGGTCCTAGAGCTCAACCAGTGTCAATTTAATATAGCGTAATATTGTTTTTGGATGGTAAAAAGTGCAGGGGTCAAAACTTGACTTTGGAAAAAGTGGGGGGGACATGTCCCCCCCCCCAAAATTACGTCCATTGACGTAGTTTTTCCAAACAGACTGGTGAGCAGGCGGCTCTGATTTAGCTGGAGTGGAGTGTGAATTGATCTGTGTGTGGATCAAATGTTTCATACAAAATCTGCCATCGACTCCGGGTGTTAACCTGACTGCACAAATTGTGTATTTTAAAGCCTATAAAAAAAACTCTGCAAATGATCAGTTAAATCAATGTAGCTACAATAAGCTTGGAAAAGCATATTTATCATTTAAAAGCAAGGTATCCTGTTCAAAGCGTGTTCTGACCTACTCCAGGTGGGTGGTTTTAATAATGTGGCTTCTTCGGGTTTGTTGTTTAATTTTCTCCAAAGATTTTGCACCTGTTAACATATAGCTTAAAGCAGGGGCGGATTAAGGACTGAAGAGCATCCGGGGCTTAACACACGCACACACACGCTCGTGCGCGCACACACACGTGCCACGCACTAGTCAACATCATATATGTCTTGTACCACATAATTTTTAATCTGAAGCTACATATTAAGCATTTTCAGGGCAGAGTATTGTTCCTGTTAGTGTTTAGTGTGAGATGATAGTAAATATTCCCTTTCCTTCTCCAACAACTTTACCTGATAGTAAGCTAACTTTAGGCAAACCAGCAGCACAACAAATATTTTCAAATAAGACTCACAAACCTGAGTCAGCACCAGTCTCATCAAAGCTGGGGTTCTGTCGCCGTACTTTTGGTCTAAAAAACGTCCTTATATCCATCTTCACTCATGCGTTTCAGGCAGAGAGTGTAGAAGAAGCCGGCTGCTGAAGGGCTTCTTCTTCAGTGGAGGAGGCTCAGGCAGGCTGTATACAAACTACTGCCAGCTGCTCCCTCTCTGTTGGACTTTGGTACTGCATGTTACTTCCGCGATTTAGATCCGGGGCTTTCTATGAAACATCCGGGGCTTCAGCCCAAGTAGCCGGGCCTACCGCCACCCCTGGCTTAAAGAGATACTTCGTAACTTTTTCATATTTTAAAATCATTTTCTTTAGTCAATATTGAGCTGACATTTCTGGCGCTGCAGTCTGCTTCCAGCATGTTCCTGCATGTTTTAGATCATGAGCACAGCCTTTTTGTTTGACTTGGTGATGAATCACTCCTGTAGACACTAATGAAGGCTGAGGAGACATTTCAGCTTTAAGATTAAGGTGTTAAAAAGATGAACACACGTTTTGCTTTTGGTTCTCCAAACTGGCACTACAGTTAATGGGCGTTTCTCAATGTCAAGGTGCCTGGCCTCTTGGTCTGAGAGCAAAGTGGTCTTGGCCTGGTCTTGCGAGGCCAGGGCCCTTGCTTACAAGGACACTGTCCTTCCTTGGTCAAAGAAAACAGTTAAATGGAACAGACTTGTATCACGTAAGACAGCCACAGAAAAGGAGCGCTCAGAAAGATAAGAGGAGAACCACTCCAGAAACGTTCCTGATAGGCCTACCCGGTCTCTCAGCCTCTCCAGTAGCAGGTGAGGTCTTCATAGAGTTAACTAGTTTGGTTAACTCAGGCAAAGAAACAGGAGCAAAGCTATCTAGGATGATGGGCCTGGTTGGAGTTGGGAGAGGCAGCGATAAGGCTGAAGGAGAGATGTTAGATCTAACCTTATTGACTTTGTCCACAAAGAAAGACAGAAAGTTTTCACAGTCTGCAACAGAGTGGATGGAGGCTGTAGGACAGGCAGGAGAGACGATGCTGCTGATGGTGTTAAACAGCACCTTGGGGTTCCCTTTGCTCTGGGACACCAGGATGGAGAAATAGGAAACCCTTGCATCTCTGACTGCGGAGTTAAAGGATGTCAGAAGATCCTTTAGGTGCAGCAGATGGACGTGGAGATGGGTTTTCTTCCACAAGCGCTCAATTTTTCTGCATTGGCGCTTCAGGCTGCGAAGGCTGTCATTAAACCAGGGAGTAGGGTTCACTGCAGGAACGGATCTGGTTCTGACAGGACAGATGTTGTCCAGAATGGAGAGGCAGTGCTTGTTAAACTGAGAAGTTAAGGAATCTGGGTCGTTATCAGAAGAACAGGATGGATCAAAAGCAGCAGAAAAATTGCTAGCTGTGCTCTCATTAAGAAAACGAGAACTAACCATTGGGCGAGCAGGAGGTGGGGACGCAGAAACTGACAAGTTAAAGAAAATGTAATGTGATCAGAAATATAAACGTCCTCAGAACAAACACTGTCAGCATTTAGATTCAGGGTAAAAACAAGGTCTAGAGTGTGCCCCCTGGTGTGTGTGGGGCCAGAAACATGCTGGGTAAAGCCGAAGGAGTCCAGGCTGGAGAAATTCATGGCAAAGTGGTCTGAGCCACCAAAGCTGCAACTACTAAGCAACTTACCAACCATAGCTAACTGCTTTGGATATAAAAACACATTTTAGGTATCAGCTCGATAGCTACAATTAGTTGACTTAAATTTAAAATTGCCCTGGAAGTAGCTGCTGGCTTCTGATCCACCATCCTTTTGAAAATAGGGAAGGCTAGGCTAGGCTACAAGGCACCTCCCGTGTATCCTTGCTCAGCTAGCTAAACGGCTAACAAACGGAGAACAGATGCCTTGGTAGAAAATTAACATTGGAACACACCTTAGCAGTTCCTGATGACGTATCTTCTAGGCAACCGGGGCGGGACCAAGACATCATGGCGAGGCTCCTTGGCATTAAGAAACACCCAAAAACTTTCTCACTTCTTCCCAATAATATACAATAAACAATTGTTGTTAAACAATTGCTTTACTATTAATTTCTGAAAAACAATAAAATGATTAAAACAGATATTGTGGTTATTATAAACAAAACAGTTATGAGGGGGAAAATTATGCTTATAAACCAATGTCCAGCACAGAAGTAGTTGCTGATGGAAGTTAGACAAGTTTACAGGAAGTTTATTACTGTCGTAAACAACACCTGCCACAGACATTGCAGAAAGTGATGTCATCTGACAAGGGGTTATATTTAGCACGCTCTCATAAATGAATGATTATTGGCAGATCAGATACAGAGGAAAAGCACCAAGGACTTGGATTGCTAGTCTAGAGATGGTTTGAAACTAAAACCAATAAATACACAGTAAAGCCATAATACAGGTAGAAACCAAACCACTAAAGTTGTGCAGTTTCAGGTCAGCAGGGGGCAGCAGTGTGCTGTCCAATATGAATCTGAATCAGATTGGGCTCAAAAACCACTGAAACCACTTTGAAAACACTAGCTTAAAGTGTTGGAAACTCTTTGGCATTGCTTAAAAATTGTGAAATATGTTCTGTGTGGATAAGTTGCTCCTCTCAATATTTTACTTGTGCAAAATCCATTACCCACAATGCCTCTTTAGCAACAGGCTGAGTCTAAAGTGTCCATGCTGTAGAAGTACTAGCCCATGTAGCTATTGGGAGTAGGTTTTCATCAGAAGTCAGATGCAGTCTGTAGTAAAAGAATGTCCTTCTGTATTGTGCTCTACCCTTTGAACTAGAAGTGGAGTTTACCTTAGGAAATTTGAATTAATGTTTGCTTTCTAGAGTTTTCTTTAGGCAAACTGATGTGTTAAACACTCTGAAATCCTTTTCTTTAAATATTCATCTTTGTGTACAACTGGGAAAATAATTCATGAATTACTGACAAAATGATGTGAACTTGAGGATATTTATTTCTGACAACCCTTGCATTTGTTTATGTCTTATTCACATTCTTCATCTGGACCCTACACATCTATCTGGGTTTGAATGGGTTCGAGGCTCCTGCATTAGCCTCTGATAGAAAATAGACACTAGGATTAGAAAAGCCTGACAGATCTACGTCACACTGTCACTTAACTTATGGACTCGCCCATCTTGGCACACAACAGGGAAGGCTGTTGTTGGTTTAGTGTCCATAACACAGAACGTCTCGACTACTAGAAGCTAACTATTAGCATTAGCAACTCCACCACACAGCAGAACTCCTCCAGGCTTGAGTTATTTGTGGAGATAAAACATCACATTGCAGTGCATACAGAGTCAGTGGTAGAGTCGCTTTGCTGTTATCCAATAAGTGGCAAGATGTCAACATTTCAGAAAACAAGAGTCCAAAACCTGCCGTCCGAGGCTACTCTCTCGTCCAGCTGATACAGGTGCTTCTGGGTTTTGTCCCCCCTGAGTGTGACATTTATTCCTACTAGAGACCACTGCAAATGTATTGATAAAACATTTGATGTTGAAGCTATACCTCCTGGTTATAATCAGTTACATTTGGGTTAAATTATTTGTTATTGTTTTGTAGGGAAGTGTTGTATCAGATGGCTTAATCTCTGCCAAGAGGTGTTTCAGATTTTTTTTTCTCATGTCTGCTACATGCAACTATGTTTTTCTTTATCTTGCTGAACCATCATCTCAGTCTGAGCATTTCTAGATCTTTTCTCAACATCGTCTGGCTTTTGGTCATTAATTCCCCTTACCCAATATGAAGGTGCAAAAGGACCACAAACATTTCCGATTCAGAGCCCTTGACTTCATATCTACTGTAATTACTTGCTTCCAGCAATGAGTGAATACCTCACATTCTCCATATTCAGCTCCTGCTAAAATTGTCTGAATGTTAAGTTTTAACCTCATCTCACATCACGACGTGAACGCTGAAAATAATGTATTCATTTTATAGTAAAGGCAATAAAGCTGTGATCTGATGCGCCACAGGGTTTGTTTCAAATATGTCAAAAACTTTAGATAAATATAGCATGACTCAAGCCTTTAAAGAAATACATGCTAGAATGTACATTTTGAGACTTCTTTTATATTTTTGAATTTATTTACTGCATGAGATTTCATAAACTTTTTTTGTTTTTAACTTTTGATTGTTAAAACGCCAGATTTCCTTTTCAAAAGGTGATCACACAGCCCAGCTCCTTTTGCTGTCTACAGCACAGCCTTTACAACAATTTATCTTACTGACTTCCTTTATAACCCTCTTGATCTTTAATCAACGCTGTGTTTATAAATACTTAGTCACAAAAATAAACCAATCAGTCACTAAATAATGCTAATCCTTCTAGATGCTCCCATGCAACGTCTTATTGCTTCAAACTCAAACTGAGTGAAATTCATTTCTGACTGTAAAATTGTTTAACTTGCATATCACCACGCTACTAAGAAGTATTTCCCTCATTTAAATCCACTGTAGTAGACAATGTGTTTAATGAGTTGAATTCTTGTAAATAATCCCTAAAGTTGAATTGTACACTGCAAAATCTGATTTCTAAGAAAGTAAAAAAAAGTCTAATTTTTAGACATTTAATCTTGTTTTTTATCTATAAACTATATTCTCCAGAAAAACACTACTTAAAATATGGTAAATATTCTTAAATATGATCCAGATTTTCTTTTTTTTTTTGTAAGAATTTCTTAAAACTAATTAATACATTTTTGCTAGTTTTTTTAGAGGCCTCGCCAAGCAACATTTGCTTGCCCCATTGGTGATTTTTTTTACTCAAAACAAGAAAAGTTGGATCATATTTAAGAATATTTACGTTATTGTAAGTTGTGTAGTTATTTTTAAGGTTTGTTTTCCCTTTTAGACTAAAAATAAGTGAAAATATAAAAAAAAAATTGGCCTTTTTACTTTCTTAGACATTCGTTCTTGCAGTGTGGATAAACTCAAATTAAGACAGATTAGGGTTTCCTAATGACGTTATAATGACATTATAAACATGAGCGGAACAGATCTGCTTCACCCATCTGTACAAAAAGATTTCAGAAATTATTTTATGCCGTTTTTGTTTCTCGATGTTCTCGCTTGCAGATAAAAAACACAATTCACTCAAAATACCACCAGCACAATCTGCTGATGTCAAATAGATGATAGCAAACATAATCAGGCAGCTGGATGAGTTTCACTCTGAAACTGCAGAGAAAACATCAACACACACACACACACACACACACAGCCTCTCTCTCTCTGTGATCTTAGTCAAACAAAAATTACCTAAATGTACATTTGAAAAATAAACCCATTTGGAGGCAGCTGCAGAATAGATGCGGTGAAATTATGTTGTGAGTCGCTTGCAAAGTCAAACTGATGAGAATCCTTGATTTGCGAGCTCTGCAGAGCCTGACACAAAGTAAATATCAGCAGCAGCGACTTGGCTGTAGTGAGCATCTCTCTATTCAAATATAAATTAAAAAACGTCTCGCAAAAGAATGAATCAAAGGCTCCCAGTAGCCCCGATAGCCCCGGCATGGCAACTGGCACCTTTTAACGGGGCTGCTAAAAGGCCATTTAATACGTTTTCTCTTTTAAATCATCAGAACTCCCTTTTCAGTAACCTCAGTAATGATCTTTATCAGAGAGTTGAACAAGAAAATGTTCACAAAGGATAGAAGGGGTAAAAATGCCACAGGCGATGGCACTTGGATGGGCTAAAGGCTAATTGTGTCTGAAATGAGATTTTAAGGGTTTGAATTAGCAGAGGGTGCAGCACATGGCAGAGAAGAAATGAAAGGAAAATGGAAGGAATATTGAAGCAGGTCACTTGTAGATAAGCGTGTCAGCTCTCCGGGAGTCGGAATGTGTTTGTGCACCTTTTTCTGTCTGGTGATTAATTAGATCGACTCATAGGATCAAACCATGACATCATGTGTCCTCCAGAGACTCTTAACATTAAACCCTCTCATAAAAAGTAGCAAAACATCACATTTCTTTACATTTGAAAAATAAAAGGAGATATTCCTGAATGGGTAAGCTTTCGAGTTAGTTGTGGAAAGGATGCATTTGCATATTTAAATGATGAAGAGCAGGGTGGAGGACAGGATCAAGATGTGAAGAAGACTTTATTGCTCCAGTAAAAGAGTAAAGATGATGTAGCATCACCAGCTGTGCACTCAGCTCTGTCAGCGCGTGTGGTTTCCATGCAAATATGGGTTGATGGATGAGTGTGGTCCATTCTAAAGGGAACCAGCCACTGGGGGGTGGGGGTGGAGGGCTGTGGTCGCTCAAAGACTAATGGGCCGATTAAGAGCTATATGGAGGCGGCCATTTATTTGTTGTGTGTGGCTGGATGAAGATTCACTTCATTAATGCGGGCTGACGATTACCAGTGTTGCTTTTCTGTGAGTGACTTTTTGTGACATTTTTGT
This sequence comes from Nothobranchius furzeri, assembly GCF_043380555.1. Taxonomy (NCBI): domain Eukaryota; kingdom Metazoa; phylum Chordata; class Actinopteri; order Cyprinodontiformes; family Nothobranchiidae; genus Nothobranchius; species Nothobranchius furzeri. The sequence continues at coordinate 64,656,774 of NC_091748.1, forward strand.
CAAAAGCCTCCGTCTCATTGTTACTTACATGTATAAAATATATTTACATTTAATTTATTATTAAAAATTAACTATTTAAATATATATTTTATAATGGCTGCCAAGCATTACTTGCATTGATTTGAAGCGTTGTTGAATTAAATCAACACGCATCCAACAGCTGCAATATACAAGTAGCCAGTAGGTGGTTTAGAGGTCTTTCACACCATCTACCATACTGCTGTCTTTTTTCTGTCGCAATCTCAAAATTAACAAGTTAGTGAGCTCTTTTATTGACGCCATGTTTGTTTTGGTTGCTCCCTATCCGTTCTGATTTCTCTAGTGTGCCTCCTAGTGGAACACTCCAGGACTACATCCAGTGAGGCAGCCAGCTGCCTGCACCACCGCGAGCTTAAACAGCGACTATATTCCAGGCTTTAGTCTGTTTTAAAAAGGGTCAAATCATTGTCATGCATCAAGCAGAGAAAACATCTGAGAAGATTGCTTTTTTGAGTTCTTTTTTTAAACAAAGGAAAGTTTTTTTTTACCTTGCTGACTCACTTCTGCAATCTTCATCAGAGCTAGCTGTTAATGGCGGTGCCACTTCCTTCTCTGTCCGTGGGCAGCAGAGGAAAAAACCTTTCCTGTGTTTGAAAAAATAACTTCAAAAAGCATTCAGAAGAAAAACATAGAGTGAATATACAAAAGATCTTAGAAGATTGTAGAAACTACTAAAGTGGGTTAAAGTGACAGTGTGTATTTTCCCTGGCATTAGGGGGCAGTATACCTAAATCAATCAATCGAGCAAGCAGTATTTTTGTGTATGTAAGTAAGACCTTACCAACAGATGACAGATCAGGGTCAAAAATCCCTGGGAGCGCAATTTTTGAAGGAGTACTTCGTCAGATTGTTCAACCTTCATCACCACCCTCTCCTTATTCTGCTCTTTCTACCAACTCCTCCTTTCCCAGGATCCACTGATTTCCCTCTTTCCCGTTCATTTTTATTTTCCTTTTCCTAAAATTTCCCACATTTTTTTCCTCATTTTCACCATATTTTTTAAACATTTTGTGGGGTGACGGTGGCACAGGAGTTAAGTGCTCGCCCCACAATTGGAAGGTCCCACTCAGTCTGTCATTGTGCCCTTGAGCAAGCCACTTAACCCACCTTACCTGCTGATGGTGTTTGGAGGGACTGGTGGCCCCTGTGCACAGCAGACTTGCCTCTATCAATGTGCCCCAGGGCAGCTGTGGCTACAGTGTAGCTCATCACCACCGGGGTGTGAATGGGCGAATGACTAATTGTGTTGTAAAGCGCCTTGAGGGGTCCCAGGACTCTAGAAGGCGCTATATCAAATACAGGCCATTTATTTAAATATTTTCAATTTTTTATTTTTTGTTCTTGTGAAGCACCTCGTGATCTTTATCTTCAGAGGTTCTACATAAAAGGTTGTTTTCGTTCTTCTTTCTCCAGCAAATAACAAACACACTTCACAGTGTGGCCCATAGCCACCCCTGGAAAACTGAGCTCTCTGTAAGGTAGATGATCGTCTTCATAACCAACTTAAATGTTAACCTCCTCTCTGTTTACTCACTCAGACTGGAACGCTCTCTGTGAGATCACCACGTCATTGTTTTTGGAGACAAACAGCTGGGAAATGATCTGATTTAAACCAGCTTTCTTCAGTTCCTCTTACCAAATACTCTAAAGTTTAATCTGGCCACTGAAGCAGGTCTAGAAGAAACCAGGTCACATCACGGCTACTTCTTAGAAATTTGGTGGAGTTCATTCAGATGAAGAACTTCTAATAATTCAGTCCGATCCTCTTCTAAAGGGAAGACAGTGCTGACAGATGGAACTCGACTGAGTCATTACGGTGTGATCCTGCTTCGGTGATGTGATTTACGATGCAGAAATGTAATAAAAGCTTAAGGCTATAATGGAGCCTGTCATATCAACCAGCTTGTCAACATAATTGCCACTTTCATCTGCAATTAGATCCAACTGCATTCAGCCATTTCCATTTCCATGTAAGCCATTCAGCTGTGTGATAGTCAACCATTAGGTTAGAGATTTAAATGTCATCCTGAAGGACGTTTTGATGGACACACTTACACTGGTGCCCGTGGACTTTAAACTTACGTGTGTGCGTGTGCGCGTGTGTGTGTGTGTGTGTGTGTGTGTGTGTGTGTGTGCACGCGTGCGTGCGTGCATGCGTGCGTGTGTGTGTGTGTGTGTGTGTGTCTGATTGGGTCCTCTCCACTGGAAAACTCCAGAAGTTTCCTGCTCTTTTGTTCACATAAACTACAGATGGGTCGGCATAAACTTTTGTCCTTGGATGTCCTTTTCAGCTTGTTTCTTAGCTATTCCCCAGCTGGGTTCAGCTGACTAAAGAAATCAAACTCCTTAGTTGTTAAAGTAATTGTCAAGCTGGCACACCCCGAGTTCGTCTGCAGGGACCGCAGACGCTTCCGAATGTTAATGGTCACCCTTTTCCAGCGAGGGCAATGCAGGCTGGGCATATTCAAAGCAAGTGTGTGTGTGTGTGTGTGTGTGTGTGTGTGTGTGTGTGTGTGTGTGTGTGTAAAGGTGGGGCAAACAAAGACTGGCAATTTGTCTACAAGACAAAGAATTCTTGTTCTTTTACGGACCTTTTCTTTAACTTTTATCCTCACCTCAATGGGTTTCTTGTAAATTGTGAAGCTCTTATAACTCTGAAGTGTTTGAGTGAATCCTGTTCATGAATGTAGAAATGATGGAATAAAACACTGAAAGACAGCTGTGATGCATTTTTACTTAGTAATTTATTATTAATGAAGTTTATGTTCCCAACCAATAAAAAACACATTTTGAACCTAAGAGGAGGTACATAAAAGAAAGGCGGATTTGATCTAACGGTAATTCTGGAGTACATTGCAGATCCCTATAACCTTTAAAATGTCTTTTTAATTTAAGTGACTATTGTGCAATATAATTTCACACTTTTGCACAGCATATCCTCAACCTGTTCTGCTGCATAAAACTTTATTTTGGAAGTTTTCTTTAATGTTCTGATGCAAAAGTAGTCGTACCAACCGAATACTTGTTTGAATCACTGAAGAGTAACGTTGGATCATTGGTAGGGTTTCTGAGGAAAATATGACCAGTCTTACCTGTAGCTATTTGAAGGCCTCAGTTTGGAGAAACAGAGATCGATTTTGATGTTATAGATGGCTTATTTCTGATAACGTTTCATACCATTTTAAATCCTGACACCACTCACAACTTCACATTATTAGCCTGACAGATTAATGAAATTCTGAGCAGAAGTGTAACAGATTTTCCACTGATTTCTGATGTAAACGACTACAGAATACAATGTAATAAATCTACGTAGTAACGTAGAGATTTATAAATCAGCGTTAGCATTAACTGCTATGAAATTGTTGAGATTTGTTATGGTGGAAATCTCTTTTGTAACTGGCTTCACTGTGACCACCAGTTAGCACAACTGTTCCAAACTAATCTGTTTCTCTAAACTGAAGCTTTTCAAAGATCTTTCTTCAACAGATGAGAAGATTGGTCATAAACCTTCCAACAGCTGTTTCGGCAGACCTTGTTAGATGGCTGAACTCTGCATTGGTCTGGCTGACTCCATAAATGCTTTACAAGTGTGTGAATGTGAGTGTGCATGGGCGAATGACTGTTGTAAAGAACCTTGGGGGGTTCTTGGACACTAGGAGGTGCTGTATAAAAGACGGCTGTGTACCATTACCATGTACCATTCACAAATCCCTACATCGGAATATCATGCTAACAAATGTCCCGTTTATTGTCCCGCTGTGGGTTTAAGGACTTCTTCAGAGTAAAGTGTTCAAAGAAGAAAAACTGAGGACATTTTGCCTTAAGAACAGCAGGTTATTTTCCACTAAATGGAACATTATTTGCACAAGTGCACTTCTGTCAGCCCCCTTTGACTTAAGAGGCCAAGTGCAACAGTAAGAGAGAAAATCGACTTCCTTTGACTAATACCACATTTAAAGACACCTTGAAAATGCTGCAATGTGCAGCAGGTTGCTGTTGACTGGCATTTTGATAATCTTTTGCTATTTAAATATATTTAATGCTATTTAAAATCCTCAAATAAAATCTGTTTTCTAAATTACACTGAACAAAAATATAAACGCAACACTTTTCTTTTTGCTCCCATTTTTCATGAGCTGAACTCAAACATCTGAAACTTTTTCTACATGCACAAAAGACGCATGACTCTCAAGTAATGTTGTGAAATATGTCTACATGTGCGTTAGTGAGCACTTTTCCTTTACCAAGATGATCCATCCCACCTCACAGGTTTGGCACATCCAGGGGCTGATTAGACAGCATGAATAATGTACAGGTGAGGCCCACAATAAAAGGCCACCCTGAAATTTGCAGTTTGATCAAACAGCACGATGCCACAGATGTCGCAACCTTTGAGGGAGCGTGCAATTGGCATGCTGACTGCAGGAATGTCTACCAGAGCTGTTGCCTGTGAAATTAATGTTCATTTCTCTACCGTGAGCTGTCTTCAAAGGTGTTTCAGAGAATTTGGCTGTAATTCCAACCGGCCTCACAACCACAGACCACGTGTGACCACACAAGCCCAGGACCTTCACATCCAGCATGTTCACCTCCAGTATCGCCTGAGACCAGCCACCCGGACAGCTGCAGCAACAATCGGTTTGCATAACCAGAGAATTTCTGCACAAACTGTCAGAAACCGCCTCAAGGAAGCTCATATACATGCTTGGCGTCCTCATCGAGGTCTGGACCTGACTGCGGTCCGTCGTCGTAACTGATTTCAGTGAGCAAACACTCGCATTCAATGGCATTTTGCATGTTGGCGAGGCGTTCTGTTCTCATGTTGCAGCATGCTAATGCATGGCCCATATTGCAAGGATCTGTATACAATTCCTGGAAGCTGAAAATATCCCAGTTCTTTCATGGCCAGCATACTCACCAGACATGACACCCATTGAGCATGTTTGGGATGCTTTGGATCGGTGTATACGACAGCGTGTTCCAGTTCCGGCCAATATTCAGCAACTTCGCACAGCTATTGAAGAGGAGTGGACTAACATTCCACAGGCCATAGTCAACAACCTGATCAACTCTATGCAGAGGAGAGGATTTGCCCTGCATGAGGCAAACCGAGGCCACACCAGATACTTATTGGTTTTTTGCCCCACCCCTCCCCATAATGCAAAACTGCACATTTCAGGGTGTCCTTTTATTGTGGGCCATCTTAAGGCACACCTGTACATTATTCATGCTGTCTAATCAGCCCCTTGATATACAACACCTGTGAGGTGGGATGGATTTTCTTGGTAAAGGAAAAGTGGTCACTAACACACATGTAGACAGATTTCAGAACAATATTTGAGAGTCATGGGTGTTCTGTGTGTGTGGACACATTTTCAGATGTTTGAGTTCAGCTCATGAAAAATGGGAGCAAAAACAAAAGTGTTGCATTTCTATATTTGTTCAGTGTAATTCAATCAAATTGCTCATGAAAGTATTAAATGGTAATTATTATTATTGATAAAGCCAATAAATGAAACCTGTTTACTGTATTCAACATCTTCTGCAGAGTAGTGATTTACTCTGAAGGGTTAGGTTGTTTCAGCGTGCTTCTGTGTCCAGCAAAATCATGGTTCCCCACTGCCTGACTTAACCCAGGATTCATTTCAACAACCCGCAGCAACATTTACCAGAAAAAGTTGATTTTCTTTAAAGGCGTGGAAAGATAATCAGTCACTAAGTTTTTCATGCAGGCTGAACATGAAAACAGTCTCCTACACCTATCTCCTACATTAGCTTCAGATAGAAAAAAAGACGGTGAAGCTCTAGGATTTGACAATCCTCACAAATACGTCACACTGTGAATCAGCATTCATGGACTCACCCATCTGGACTCATGATGAGGAAGGCTGCTGTTGGATAAACATCCAAGAAACAGCAGACAGCTAGTTTAAGCTAACTGTTAGCATTAGCAACTCCACTTCATGGAAGAAGTCGTCCAGGCTTGTGTAATTTGCAGAGATAAAACATTGGTGTTGCAAGTCAGCGGTAGAGGTGCGTTGCTGTTGTCCAATCTGGGGCGAGATGTCATCTAAAGCTCAGCTATGATGTTGCAGACTTGGGCATGCTGAGCCAGGGGTTTGTGGGCTTTTTCGTGTCCCTAATATTGCCAGCAAGGCATTCTCTAATTCTAGAGACCACTGCAATTAAGTAATCCACAAAAAATAAAAATAAAGGATTTCACACTAAAAACCTGAAAAACCTGAGACATGGTTATGTTTCCATCATTTGTGAATGAGTTCAATTCATTTCCAATAAATATAAAAAATTTCACATTTATAAAAGGTTTCATGCAGGAGAGAGTGTTGTGCTGTTACGGTAACTTTGTTTAGTCAGATCATTATAAATGCAAACTACTGTTTAGCTAATTATAAATTTTTTATATGATCACTAAACACGTTATTTCTTTTAATGTCATTTACTGAGGGCCAAATGTTTAAAACCGTGTTTAAATCTGCAGTTTAGAGGTTATACAAAAAAAAACACCAAATTATGTAAAGATTTTATTTTTGCCCCTATTAAATCTAATTATAAGTCACTTTAACATAACTGTTACTTGATTTTGAGGTTTTAATTAAATGTTTGCAGCACCTCTGAATTTCTCAGATTGAACCAATAAATGCACAAAACACAAATGAGTTGGCGACCAATAACCCACTTTAATCCTTATTTCACTTTTTTCCAACAGATATCATTTAGAAACATGGACATATCTAATTTCATTTGACAGGAAAAAGGGGGAATAGCCTGACATTTACAAAGATGAATCCCAACACAAGGCCTGCAATATGTACAAAGAAAAGCAGTTGATCAGTAGTTTAATAACTTTGTAGCACCTATTTAGAACAGAAAGTTTATATAGTTTTTAAAAAAGGATAACCAAGTTATCAAAGAAAATGTAAGCAAAATTTTTAAACTTCAGCCAAAAAGAAAAAGATTCAGATTTTCTGTGGGCCAGGTTTGTGGATTCAGTTCAGGAAAATAACAAGAATAGGAAAACAAAACATACATTACACCAGGTGTGGCCAACCCTGGTCCTCAAGATCCCCTATCCAGCTTGTTTTGTGTCTCACCCTGATGATTCAGTGGCTGAATCACCTGTTCAACAGCTAATCAGGCTCTGTAGAAAAATGCTAATCACCACTGACTCCAATCAGGCGTGTTGAAACAGGGGAAACTTCTAAAACATGTTAGATAGGGGATCTCGAGGACCAGGGTTGGGCACACCTGCCTTACACAAAGAGTTACAATATAAATGTTTACATTAATTCCAAATTCAGGTTTTAAGGTTCCTACACAATTTTCCTTATTGAAAACAATTTCTTGTTCCTTTAAAAAAAAAATCCCTACTTTAGCTACCTTTAAGTGTCTTTAGGAGATACGTGACCAAAAAATCCGAGACGTCGCTTCATCGTGGACAACCGGTGGAACTGTGAGCAAATTAAAGGAATCCACGAGTCAATTACGAGTGAGGACACATTCCCTCATCGTCCTCGAAGACGTGGTTTTTAAAACGGATTTCTCTCACGTAGGAACCCTGAGACAGTTCTGGTGTAAAAAGTGGAGCCGCCAAACAACGTGAATACATAAAAGTGTCCCCCGTTAACTACTTTGACACAAAACTTTAATGCATCCTTGAGACAAATCTACTAATGTTTGCATTCAACACATTTGCTCTATTACAAATAACTCTTTCAATATTTGACTAAGACATTTAAATACTGAGTTCCCGCTACAATACATTTCTTTTTTACTCAACCCTTTTACCTCGTACCTCTCCCTAAAAAACCCACACCTTAGTGACAGTGTGGTGCAAATGGATAACGTGGTGATTTCAGTTCCAAAGCCACAACCGGCTGGATTAAAAATAAATATCTTGTTGCTGGTTAATTGAGTTAAGTGTATAAGTCCGCCACAGCCTTGTTCCACAGAGGCCGTCACATTTCCAATTAAATAACTAAAAAAACAACATGGGAGCGTGCCGTTACGGAGCAAACACGACGAGGTATGAGGTTGATACCACCCAGAGAATTTATATTAGGAAGAAGCTAAACAAAAGAATTAAACCCACAGCAGTAGCTGGCAAAACAAAAAGCAACAAATATTTTTAAAGAAAAACGCTAATATTAATTCAGTCCAAAATAATTATAAAACAGGATCAGCTTTTAAGCTGCTGCTAAGCGCCACTGCAAATACATCAACTCAAAAGTAGAAAAGTAACATGCATTAAAAGAGTGCTGACTCAGTCTCTTCCATTTTCCCGCCAACAGGAGGAAATGTTTGTCCATTAATACGGCACTCAGAGCCCCCCACCCCCCGTAGCTTACTTCCTGTGGGTCAGCCTCCGCCGGCTGTGTAATAACACGGTGGGGGTGGGTTTAATACAGGGGGCCGGGGCCATCGTCCTGAGGAAAATGTGAATGGAGGAGCGTCTCCATGTAGGAGACGTAGCCGCTGCTGGGCATGTAGCTGTCTGACATGTGTGTGGGGGGAGGCGGTGGGGACGGGGTGGAGAGAAGGGGGTCAGAGTTCAAAGTAGCCTGAAAGGGCGTGGACTGTGGCGTCAGCGAGGGGTCGGAGACCAGAGGTGACTCTGTGAGAGTGCTGGTGAGGGGGTCACTTGTGTCCATTGGGGTCTCGGTTTCCATTTGAATGTTGCTGAAAGGAGTGGAGGTTTCCTGGTTGGTCATGGCAGGCTGGGGCGGAGGACCCGCGTTTGGCTGGCTGCTAACACTTTGATGCTCCGGTGACAGTGCTGGGGTTTGTGGAAGAGCTGAACTGGTGGGCAGGCGGGGGCGTTTAGCTGCTTGGGCTTCATCTGCTGAGGAAACCTCCTGTGGTGCAGGTATGGCCTGAAAGCAAACACGCCATCAGAAAGATCAAAGCAGAATTATGCCAACAGATCTCTTTGGGTTCCCTGACTTGTGTCTGTGAGTAAAAGATATAAAGCTGCTAAATGAAATTTTCCTGGTTTCATCAGGTCATTAAACTCCTTTCTTCCTCTGAACTCCTCCAGACGCCTCCTTCTCTCCTGGGCCCAGCATGACATCACCTAATCTCAAAACCTTAAAAATCTGCTTTTTGGCCATCTCCGTCCTTTTTTAATGAAAACAGACATCACAACTGAAGAATGCATTCAACTAAGAGCCTAAGGACTCTTGAACTCTAATGTGGTAACGACTTCTTAATCACAAGGGAGCCTCACACTAATGCATTCCTGGTTTATTGTCTCATTTGCTGTTAATGGGCGGTCATTTAAAAAAGAAATGGGCTCGTGACGTGGCAGACATGAATGCAGCATCTTAAACCATAAAATCACAGAAAGTGTTTTTGCTGACTTCCTCTGTCACTACACTTCTTCTACTGATGCCATCTGATTTAGAAATGCAGCACATGACCTCAAAACTCCGTAGGAGAAGATTCTCTTGTCTCTACGGCAACAACTTCAAAGTCACAAGAGAAGTCCATTGGTAAAAATCTTTTTCTCTTTCACATTTTCTATGATTTCATGTAGACACAATAAGTTTCTTCCAGAGAAGATGACAAAGGAAGTGAATCCAATCGTCCTGTTAAAATATCACTTCCACCACTTCAAGGTGCATGAAGTAAGAGTGACATCTTGTGGTCAAATTTGGGTACAGCAGCCCACGATTCAAACCAGACGAGTACGCTGTCGGCCATTGATTGACTCTGGAACCAGGAAGTATGCAGGTGGGACAGATTGTAAAAATAGACCACGCCCCTTTTGGGCCATTTTCAAAACCGATTAGAAGGAAGTCTGTTTAAATGTAACCTTCCTTCCAACATGATTGAGACAGATTGTTTAGTGACTATTTCACTGTCAAATTCTTACTTATTGGACCTTTAAATCTATCATCAGTAGTTTAATGTGTGAATTCGGAAACTACTATCTGACCTGTAATCAAATCAAAATCAAATCAAAGGTACTTCATTAATCCCAGAGGGAAACTATAGTTCCAGTACACACAATTCAGAGATCAGACACACATGAGCAAGACACATGACAAGAATTGGTGACTGTGGTCATTCGCAACCCTGAGTCGCACTACCTTAATAGAGATAAGAGGGGTTTACATGAGGATTGGTTCAGGTGGAGGGGAAAAAAGGCACTTCAGAGCTACCCTCCACCGGGAGGGCAGCTTTGCTCTGCAAAAAAACACCTCAGACAGATATGCAACAGACATCACACAACATAAATGTCCACTAGGTGGGGTGGTGGGTTGGGACTATCCCCACTTCAGTTCCTGCAGTCACGATAGAAGCAGCGCATGTCACCTCAGTGTGGATAGGGGGAGGAGCACTGAGGGTTGGAGTGACCATCAGAAAGATGTTTTATAAAAAAAAACTATTTTGTGACTAAGTAGGTCTTCCCTCTCCATTTTATTTGTAGCCTCCAATGAGCATTTCAACTAGCTTAGGCTAAAAAGCCTTTAAAACAAAAAATGTGTGATTTTAAACAAAATGGTGAGATTAATTTTGTACAAAAGCAGAATTTCAATAAAGTAAAGAAAACTCACCAGTCGATTTCTGACCCTTTTGGGTAGCTCGTGGTCCAGGTGATAGATCTCTGAATGTTTCAGCATCAGCTGGCTTTGGTCCTGGAACTCCACCTAAATGGATGCAATAAAAAAAAACACCCATCACCTCCCTTCTTCCTAAGGATTTTCTTCTGAGTGCAGTTGAAATAAGGTGCATTAATGTGGGAACAAAAATGTAAATTTGGAAGGCTAAATTGGTCATAAAAAGGTCATTGATCTCATATCAAAGCTCACACTAATGAAAAGAACCAGGCACCAAGGTGGTTCAGTGAGTAGAAAAATAATGAAATGCCCAAGATTTAACCTGCAACTGTCTCAGCACTTCTCAAATGGTTCCATCAACAATCTTGTGCTGCTGTCAAATTATCCTTGACCACGGCACTGAACCACAGCAGCTCGCCGACTGGATAAAAGCCTTCGTCAAGCACTCTAAATATAAATACAGGTTTTTTACAAGGTTCTGTGAAAAGGTTGAGGCTGTAGCTCAGACTGAGACCAGACAGAGATGGGTTTGGTTTTTAAATCAACACAGAAACATTTTTAAAGGCGATAAAAAGAAAAAAGAACGTGTTGTTTCTGAAGAGAGTCTACGGGTAGGACATTGGTGCTACAACACCTGCAGCAGCTCATCTAAACAAAAAACACAATCATGTCTGCAGTTTAACAACAAGAGCGCTGCTGGATTCAATATTTTACATGTTTGACTTTGTGGAGCATTTCCCTTTCTTCTCAACAACAGCTCCTGTTACCATGGAGCTGGTACATCCTCCGTATTACCAACTTCTTCCATCCTGGTTTCTGTATCGGCTTTCTGTGGTGGTCTTTAAGGGTAATATTGCCGCCACAGTGAGTCCTTTGAAAACGCCGTGGCAACATGGCAAGGAGAGAGAGTATTGCGCCATTTGTGCCGTCAAGCTTGATAGTTATATTACCAGAACTCCAGACCTTTGAAAGAAGATCACACCTTTGTGCAGCAGATGGTGATGTCATAATCATGTCTCGAATGTCGGGCCCAGGCCGTCAACGATATTTAAAATGGGAGTAAAGACGAGAAGTCCCTTTCACATTTGTAAACAGTATCAGCTGAGACAGCAAACTAGAGTGAAGCAGAGATCTAGGAGTTTCTAGCCGTTAGACCTGAGGTAGAGTTCACCACACGGTTATCGGGGACTGTGAGGGACAACCACCTTTTGAAGCAACTCGTAATAAAACTTAAGTGTCTAAAAAGATGCCTGTGACAGTACGTTGACAGCGCAGAGACCACCCCATATACCAAGTAATCTTTTTGTGAAAAAGACCGCCACAGGCTTACCTCTTGTAAACGACCAAATGCTCCCCAATGTCGCATCCAATGGTGCCATGATTTTTGAAGCAGACTTGTGTAAGTCACTTTGGTCCTGATCACATCCAGCTTCATGTTCAGACTATCTCTGAAGTTACCAAACTCTCGTTTTATATTCCGCAGTGTTTTTGTTTCACACACATCAATAAGGTGTTTCTTCATATCTCTATAGTTTGACTTGATTTCACCATTGATAGCATTCATGTTAGTTTGCAAGCTATTAATATTGGACCAATAGTTTTCTTCCTTCCGCGGTCGCCATTTCTTTAGTTTGAATGTTTTTTTCTCTGTTGACGTTATGTTCCTTAATTTTCATTTCCCCATACAACTTATGATATCGTTCCAGATGCAAACCTAGGGGAGATTGTGCATTTGCGGTCCTTGCTCCAACTTTGCGGAACGGTCTACCTTTGACTGTTAGGCTGGCGCCTTGCTTCCAGATTTTTAAGTCATGTCTGAAAGCCCATTATTATGTCCAGGCATTTCCACCACTGGGGTCTGCAATTTTGTCTTGATTTTAATTGTTTAACATTTATTCTCATCTGTATTTTTTATACTGTTTTTATTAGGGTTCCAAGCCCAACGGGCCCTATTGTTTTTCTACGGATTTTTCATTATTTAATTTATTATTTATTATTTATTATTCTTCTCCGCTAATACTGTATGGGCGCAAGAGCCTGAAATTTTCAGGAAAAATCTGACATGGCAGTCTGACAGAAAATCCTGACCGTTACTCAGATTCGATTCGCCTAGGTGGCGCTATTGCGGAGGTGAAGGCGTTTCAGCTACTAGCTCCCACACCGTAGGTCGTAAAGTCAAAAACTTTATATGTACATGATCCTTGGATGATTCTGCATCTTTTTTGTATTGGCCACGCCCATTTCCGCCTCACTAGATTTTTTTGCTGATTGCAAAAAACGCAAAACTTAGTTTTAATCACCTATTCGTCATTTTTCGTCGAATCAACTTCAAACTTTGGACATATAATCTACAGACTAAGCTAAGTCGTTGTGATGAAGAAAAATGCGGAATTATTGAAAATTGGGCTAATGACCTCATGTCAAATTCAGTGCGCTAGCTAGCACATGTCCTAATTGATGATATCTCCACCATTTTTCAAGATAAAATGATGAGACTCTAGACCCTTACAAAGTGTGAGCGGTAAGCCTTATCTACCAAATTTTGTTTGTATTCACCAATAGGGGGTGCTAAAGAGTCAAAAAGTTCTAGTTTTTTATTGGTTTTATTGATGCAATAGAGCTCCGGGAGTTGACGTCACTTCTCCCGGCATGCAACAGTTCAAATCGAAACGGCGCCATATTGGCATGCAGAAGCCGGCAGCTGGACTATTTACTATTGTCAGAAAACTCAATCAAACGGGAAATATGGTAGATTCCTGTTGTGCCCCAGGATGCAGAACAGACGCGGACGACATAAGGAATGAGACATCTACAGGATTCCCCAAGATCCGGAGCGCCGCAAACGTTGGATCATTGTAATAAAACACGCTAGTGACCGGGCGAAAATGAAGCTGTGGGATCCCGAGAGTAAAGGTTTTCGCTTATGCAGCGACCACTTCATATCAGGTACTTAAACCAACGTTTCCTCAACTGTGTATGGTGTTTATTTTAAATGCTTTTATTATGATTCTTAGTGGGCTTCCTAAACTTATTTTGGCGTGGCTTTTTCTGTCTTATTACTCATAGCAACAAGTAAACATCACGTAAAACGTTGCCTCGTGAGTTCTGCGTGCTGCCGTTAACTTGTCTTATGATGACAGCAATTAACCGGCTAAGCCGTATTTAATTTTTAAGCAATGGTTGATCAGATCACACATAAAAAGCACTTTGGATTGCTATTATCTGTGTCACCGAGACTACTTACATGTAAATCTGTTATTTGTCCGTCCATCCATCCATTTTCATCCGCGTATCCGGAGTCGGGTTGCTGGGGCAGTAGCGTGACTTCCCTCTCCCCAGCCGCCGGAGCCAGCTCCTCCGGGTAAATCCCAAGGGGTTCCCCGGTCAGGTCCGGTGCTGTGCCGGTCCGCTCCGACAGCTTCTGGCGTCGGAGCGGGTAGTAGAGTCGAGAGTCCCAGACCTTCTCCCCAGCTCCTCCGGCCGGGGGAATCCCAAGGGGTTTCCCCGGCCAGGTCCGGTGTTGTGCCGGTAAGAAGTCCGCTACGACTTCTGGCGTTTTTAAAAAGTATCCCAGGGGCACGGTAAGGGTCGGAGATGTTTAGTCTATTTAATTTCTGACTATATAAAACGATTTCTTCTGTTTTAAAGTGTGAAGTAAACTCAGACGAAGTAAAATCCAAGCGGATCCCGTTCATGTTCATGGTTACATCCGTGTTTGTTTACCTTTTTTGCATGCCAAAATGGCGTCCACTAACTGAGAGTCACTTGGGGTCCGGAGCTCTATTGCCTGTTTATTGTTGTGTTCAGCACCTTGGGCTTCTGCTGAAGGTTGTGGAAGGTGCTCTATGAATGAATAAATGAATGAAACGATAAACTAGATGTTCCACTTGGGGAAATTGACAAAACAAAATACCTTTTCTGAGGATTAATGTGCTATGCAGCTGCCATCTTTACTGCCATACCACGAAGACAATTTTGGGTATGTGGAAAAGTCAACTAACTCATTCACTGCCATTGACGAATAGTCATCATTTTAAATCCAACCGTTCACTGCCAATGACGTCATTTGCATGTTTTTACTGTGTGGGCTTCGGAACGAGCCCCAGCACCGTGAGAACAAACATCTCAGCTCTAAAGCCGATCTTCATCCGCATACGTCACACATCATGTGATCAGGAAGAAGAAAATCCATGTGTTAGGAGATCGTTTTGGGCCGCTGCTGTAAAAAATGTGACCGGAAAAGCTTCTGCCGATCAAAATTCAACAACGGATAATGAAAGAACGGATAAAGCTTGAAACACGCAGATTCTTCCTGATGTAAGAGGCGAGTCTCCTCTTTGTTTTGGTGTTGACATCATCCTAGCATGCAACGTTCTGTGACGCTTAAAGAAAACAAACAGATAAATCGGTGAGAAACGATGGCAGCGAATGAGTTAAGGAAAGGTTAAGAGGCACCCTCAAGTATTGTTTCTGATCTTTGTTTCTCTGGAACAGTCTTCCTCTGCAGATCAGGACCTCACAAAGTCTGGATGTCTAAGTCCTTGCTTAAAACTCATTTATTCAACCTGGCTTTTATGTAGGATGATTTTATTTTGTCATTGTCATTCTTTCTCATTTTTATTGATTCTATAATTGTGTGATGTAATGTTGTTTTTATCCTAACTTGCTGATTTTTATGGTTTTGTGGTTTTTAGTTATACTTGTTTGCGATTTTATCTTCTGTGCTGTACAGCACTTTGGGATGCGGAAGCAATAATAAGTGTGCTTTAGAAATAGATGTGACCTTGACCTTGTTTCAATTGATGACAATTTTCCAAAATCAGCTTGATGACAACATTGGAAAAACCGAACTGGCATCATTACATTTATTTTTGTTTATTTCTACATGATTAAACTGGCATTACATTTATTTTTGTTTATTTCTACATGATTAAACTGGCATCATTACATTTATTTTTGTTTATTTCTACATGATTAAACTGGCATCATTACATTTATTTTTGTTTATTTCTACATGACTTTCTTTGAATGTTCCAAAAATATTCTGTTAATTTCTGCATTAAATGTATGGGAACCACACTGTGTGATAAGGCTCAACCATAAACTACAGCAGAGTTACTTAGATGTTGATTCAAGCCAGATTATTATTTAACTGTAATCCTGCAAACAGACATCCTTTTTTCTGAATAGTGACTCTAGATCCCAGAATCTGACCGTACAAGACCTGTAAAAGTAAACGGCTTCCCCTCACCTGGTAGAGCTTGTGTGTGTGCTCTTTGATAAAGGTGGCACTGAGGATCTGTCCATCAGGTGTGCTGACCACGATCGCCTCCCCCAAATCAGGAGGACCGCTACGTAGGCAGTCGTGACTCTGGAAGAGAGAGAAGGAATTTAGAGGACGGATGAAGAACATGAACTCCAGAGATCTGAAGTAAAAACGTTTAATTTTAAGTAGTTTAAGCTGCTCAGTTCTCATTTCTCTTCCCACTTAGTTATTTGTTCAAACTCCTACGTTTTTTTAAAATCAATTACAAATTTATTATTATTTAAGTTCAATGCTAACTTTAAATACCGACCTTAAAGCTTATCTGCAGTTTTATCAGTAATTACATTTTCAGGTTGCTCAGTCTACAAATGTGTAATGCTTCTAATAAAGGAGCTGCGAGTTACACAGCGGTGGATTTAACTGTGAAAAACACTCACAGTGATATTTTCTGGGTGCACGTTGTCACAGTAGGAGCCTTCATCAAAATTGACCTCATAGAATGTCTGCGTTGCCATGCCGATGATGGTACAGTGGTAGAACCAACCGTCAACGTTACGGCCAATTGCCTTCTGGCCCAGGTCCAGAACTGGAGGGGCTTTAGGTGCCGCTCGAAGCTAAAGGGAGCAAAAAACAGCAGGAGTGATATTTAACATGTACTAGGAGTTACTCTGTAATTAACAAAATCACATAGCACATCTTCAGTATCTGAGTGTAAAGCAAAACTGTTCTAATTAGAAGCTACAAAATACATCCAAAGGGTGGCAGCTGTCTATAGTCAAACAGGCGTTACATCAAACCGTCCCTTAAAACAGGCTAAAAGTACGTTTATATACTTCCGTTTTAATTCATTTTTAGAAAAAAAAAATGAAAACATGATTGAAAATATAAAAAAAATCATCAATATTTCCTTAAATAATTGTTTACACACACACACACACACACACCTTCTGGGTGGAAACTTTCTGAGTCGATCCCATCTGAGTAGGAACCTTCTGGATGGGAACCTTCTGAGTGGGAACCTTCTGGATGGGAACCTTTTGAGTGGGAACCTTCTGGATGGGAACCTTTTGAGTGGGAATCTTCTGGATGGGAACCTTTTGAGTGGGAATCTTTTGGGTGGGAACCTTTTGAGTGGGAATCTTTTGGGTGGGAACCTTTTGAATGGGAATCTTCTGGGGGACAACCTTCTGGGTGGGAACCTTCTGAGTAGGAACCTTCTGGGTGGGTCCCATCTGGGTAGGAACCTTCTGGGTGGGAACCCTCTGGATGGGAACCTTTTGCGTAGGAACCTTCTGGGTAAGAACCTTCTGGATAGGATCCTTCTGAGTGAGTGCCATCTGGATAGGTTCAGTCTGAGTCGGAACCTTCTGGGCGGGAACCTTTTGGATGGGTACCATCTGGGTAGGAACTTTCTGAGTGGCTCCCATCTTGATGGGTTCCATTTGGATAGGAACCTTTTGGGTGGGAACTTTCTGAGTGTGTGCCATCTGGGTAGGAACCTTCTGTGTAGGAACTTTTTGAATGGGAGCCCTGTGGGTGGGACTTTTTTGGTGCTTGTGGCAGGTGACGGACACCACATAGGGCCAGTCTGCAGGTTTCATGATCACCCCAGCAATCTGAGCACACGTGGCGTGAAAGGAAGTGGCGCAGTTCTCGTATGTGCACTGGATGCAGGCGCCACGATTCTGGCTTGGGCTCTTTGTGTGGCAGAACACACATTTCTGTAATAAAAATAAATAAAATGACTGTTTTGTTTTCCATATGAGACAAACACCTGTTTAAATCATAAGTGGGTGCAGCATCAACGGCTCATTTATTAGTAGACATTTGGTACCTGAATAAAAACATAACAAAAAAAAACCTAAATCTTAGAGACAAAAGGGATAGCTAGAGGAAAAAGGCTGAATTCCACTCTTTAATCATAAAATATTTTATTACATGCAGCTTTACCTTCTATTAAAGGTGCATTACGTAAGAATAAAGTAAGGAGGCCATCCTGTGGTCACATTTGGTTACTGCTGTTCATTTTCAAAACAAACAAGTCCCTTTCTCACTTCTGTTTGTGAGTTTCATGGCTGTTGTCAGCATCGGAAGATTCAAGAAGATGAGCAAAGACGAGTCATACACAGCAAGTTAAAAAGTAGATAAAACAATTTAGCTGTAATATCAAGTTGTTGGTAATTGAAAAAGTAGCTTGACATTTTTTAGAGCTGACCATTTGTTTCCAGTTCACCATTAGCATTGTCAGCTCAATGTTTGCCTATTCTGGGTTGCTCCTGTTACTGGCTTTGGATATTAAACACTTCGGAAACCCTCTTTGTTTTTGTTTTTTTAAGGAAAATAAACAACAACTGCCCAGCCGGCTCTGAAGACAATCTATTTCAATGTAACCTTCCTTCAAACATAATTGAGACAATAGACTATTTTGTGGTTATTTCACTGTAAAATGCTTACATATTGCTCCTTTAAGTAAATACAAACGCTAATTTTCTATGTACTAATTTGAATCTATGATGACTTTCCGACACTTGTCTTTCTGATTGCTCACCTTCTATCTCCCCTTCAATGTTGTTCCTTGTTTGAAAAATGAAAACATCACTGTGTCCAGCTGCTGCAAAGTGATATTCAGGAGGTGCTATTGTTATTATTGTTACCGCGTTGATACTTTATTTTGATCTGGTGCAACATAAATGTTCCACCTGCGGCCATGTTTTCTATCAGTGGGTTCAGTTTTCCCTCGATAAGATCTCAGCCAGACGGAGACATAAAATACAACCGAAGCAGCAACAAGATAATTGTTTATGTCGTCTTATTGAATCCTGCTGGTGAGTTTTTACATTTAGTCAGTAGAGAAGTTGGTTTACACCAAATCTGCTCACTAGAAGAAATCTATCGGGCAGAGATCTGTTGTGGAAACATTAAACTACTTTGAACTTCTTTCCTGACAAACATTTTTAATGTTGCATCTCTGTTTTCTGCATGCATTTGTTTCACTTCATATCTTTTTTGCTTATTTTTTTTGCATGCCGTATATTTCTGTGCTTGTTTTTATGCAGCTGCAGTGAAGCAGGTGTAGTTATAGAACAGAATTTTCAGCGGGAGATGTGCTTTGACCCTTTCACTTCAATATAATGGGTATTTTTTGTGCCTCAAAGCAAGTCAGAAGATTTTTTAATCAGTACGATTCAATTCCCCACACCAACCTAAGTTACCATGTTAAAATTAAAAGTCTGAAAACTTTAAGACTAAACTTTTCTTCTGAGAGCATTTGGAAGAACTGATCAAACAACCGTTCTCGGTGATGTTCTGGGGGAGTTGCAGCTTCGAAACTTCTGGCATTTAAACAGAAAATGCTGCAACAAAACTGAATCTGTAACAATTACTTTAAAAGGTACTGGACAGTGTTTTAGTGGCTGAGAAATTTCAAAATAACTAAAAAAATATATATAACTTGTGTGAAAACTCTTCATCTCTGAGAGCCACTTATTCACAGGTAGGAGGGAGGAAGTACTGATTGCCGAACATGTTCCAATATAAACGGTTTCCATGGGTGCACGTTCACATTTGATCAGCCCAGGCATCCAAACCACTGGAGCACAGCGTCTCCTCAAAGCTTCTTAAGAGGTGGAAGAATCCTGCTTTGACAGCACTCCAATGCAAATGTCACCCAGCTTGTCTTTGATAGATTATTCAGAGAGAAGAGGAGGGAGAGAGGTGACATTATTTGCGAGTTTGTGATAATGTACCAGTGAGCACTGATATCACTCGTTGTGCTGCAGAGACTGTGAAACGAGGGATGGCAAGAAGAAGGGAAAAAAAGACGAGGAAAAGAAAAGCCCGGAACAAGTTGTGTTCAAAGATGCGGCAGCAATCAGGAAATTGCCTCGAACCCACGGGATCGATGCAGTTCATTTGGCGCAGTGAGAAATGACAGCTGATTATTCAGCCATTCCCCTCAGCACGTCTGTTTTATGCCACTTCTCACTTTAAAAAAATCTATCTATCCGCCAGGAAAGGAAGGAGGGGAACGGAGAAAGTGACAGAAGCCATGAAGAGGAAAGAAAGCAATCTGACTGAGCGTAGGAAAAGACCGGAGGAGCAGAGGAAGCTACAGAAATTAAACCGCTGAGGTGGGCGGGGCTACAGACAGATGTTCTGACTGGATTTTTGTGCTGACCTTCTAACTGGTCCCACTCCATCACGTAACAACATGTAAATCTCTCCCGTGATTTCCTGAACTTACCAGATTCTTACGGGTTTCTGGGACAGCGCTCACATCCACCGGTTCCCTCTTGATGGCGTTGACAAAGCGAGCTTCTGCCACTCCGATGGCACAGATGACGTGGACCCACCTGGAGACAGAGGTGGACACCATGGAGACATCAGCAGAATTTGATAAGAAGAAAAAAATAATAAAGATGCAGATAAATATCTGAGCACTCACCTGTTGTCAGTGGTAAGCTTCAAAGCTCCTCCTCTTAGGTTACAGAGACAACACGCCTGAAAACCCCACAAGAGTTTAGGCACAGAATCACAGAGCCGTGTAAGGCTTACAAACATGTTCACAGAATAAACCTGCCTGGTTTCGGTCACGAACCCCTTCTACTCTTATTACTTATTTAAGAAAAAACAGCATCACTCTGCTGGTTTCATGTTGGCCAAAGCTTTACTTCCTGTAAACTACTGCAGAAGTGAAGGTGTCTGTCAGCCATTATCAGTGTCTTGATCCAGGCACATTACAATTCAAAGGTTACGGCCCCTGACCTGTTTCATCAGGAGAGAGGGGAAAAAGCCACTGTGGTGACATCAGCTATTCTCTAAGAAGCTCAGAAATGTTCTGACACTCAAGCCAGTGAATGGTGTTTTGCCCTAAGTGAACCTCTCATTAGTCCTTAAGGGGGAAAAAATTAGAAGGATACAAGCTCGAACTCCACCATTCAACCATCAGATTACCCGTTCTTCTGGATCTCCAGGAGTCCATCCACTTATTTTACTATTTGAGAAGATCATATTCCTTAAAAAGCCTCTCTGGGTACGAGTCTGAAATCTGCTACTGACTAGAAGGCCCAACTACAAGGCAGTGGTAGGATTGTTTGTTCTGACATTGCTTCATGTTGAAAAAATGACTGAACAATAGTGAGCATCAACTCTGGCTTCCACTCACCATTGTCCAGGCTCCAGCTGCACACCTGGAGCACGCCCAGCGGCCTCTGACAGAGTCGGGGTTCACACCATAGCAACCTGCAACAAACAAAACAAATCTTTATTAATATTCTCACATTTCAACCTGTTTGTTAAATGATAATATTAGATCCGGTCTCAACATCCACTCAACCTTTAAGTGTTCTGATTTCAGCACGCTTTGGCTTCAAACCCGTCAAAACAATTGTTCACCTTTTTTTATTAACAACTTGTCTGATCTTCTCACTCCTGCTTCCAATTTGAGCCACACCCGGATGTTTAAACGGTCTTTTAGGTTGAGGTTCTCTCCTGAACACTGAGGAGCAGAGGCATGGGATGCAGAACTGGCATCTCTGACAGGAGCTCTTTCTGCTTCATGCCCTCTTATCAATAACAGCGCTGTTTCAGCAGCTTCTCTGGATGACTAATGAACTGGCCTTGAAGGTGCAGGCCAGCTTTAGGGATAATAAGAGCCCAGGAGGGCCGGTGTGTGTGTGTGTGTGTGTGTGTGTGTGCGTGTGTGCGTGCGTGCGACTTACCATTTGTGATTTATGTGTTCGTATATCCAGACAAGTACAAAACACAGCTTTTTTTATTTAATACTTACTAATTTATATACTTATTTATATTATCTGCTTACATTTTAATTTGCCCAAAAAACACTAAATCTGATGAGTTTAAATAACTGATCTTAAGATTTCAGACTGAAAGCTGCAATGGCAACGTTTTAACATCTTATAGCTATAAATACATTTTAGAGCTA
The DNA here is from genome assembly GCF_043380555.1 of Nothobranchius furzeri. Taxonomy (NCBI): domain Eukaryota; kingdom Metazoa; phylum Chordata; class Actinopteri; order Cyprinodontiformes; family Nothobranchiidae; genus Nothobranchius; species Nothobranchius furzeri. The sequence goes on from NC_091748.1 coordinate 64,678,606, forward strand.
CAAAAAATAAAACCAAAAATTAATAAAGTGGTTCTCTCACATTTGAAAACATTTACCAATAACACAGTTAGGATGGAAAGCAACTATTGGACCATCCTGTTGTCGGTCTCGCTGAACCACTGCACTTCCCTGGGTCCTCCACCTATTACACACTCATGTATTTAGCAACAGAACGCCACTGGTGTGAGAGGTTCTCCGCTTGATAATATCGGAGAGGGAGAAACAGACGGCTGCTACCACTGCTAGAACCTTAACAAGAACCAAGAGAACCACGCACATCACTCCTGTTCTTAAATCTCTACACTGGTTACCAGTAAACTACAGAATCAATTTCAAAGTACTTTTAGTTTATAAACCACTCAGTGGCATGGGGCCAAAATACATGTTGGAACTCCTTCAGGTGAGAGCCTTAAGAAGCAGTCAGCTGGTAGAACTTTGGATCAGAACCAAACAGGTGAAGCTGCTTTTAGCTTCAATGCTGCACACAGAATGAATCAGCTTCTTCTTGACCTCAAATGTGACCCAACTCTGGAAACGTTTTAATCAACATTGAAAACCATGTTTTCATCAGCCTTTGAACAAATGTTCACATGCTGCACCTTCTGCACTGTAACTGTTCACCCTTTCACTTAGTTCCTTTTTCATTTTTTAAATGTGTTTTCTGTCACATTAATTTTAATGTTCTTGCTAATAAAAAGCACATTGAATTGCCTTTGTGTATGAAATGTGCCATTTAAATAAAGCTGCCTTGCCTTAGGACTAACTACCAGAGTCCCAAAAAGAAATACACCATTAGAAGTCACAGACAATAAAAGACGTTTGGAGGTAGAAAACAGCGACTGGTGTTTAGCATTCTAGTTTCATCCATCATCGTGGGTTTCTGGTTCCAACAGAAGTGTCTCAGGTAAAACACCTGAGGGCATGGGAGGGCATGGGTGAGTGTGTCGGGACTGTGTTCACGTTCAAAACCAAGGTTGTTCTGTAAATTCGCTATAGCACCTTGAAGCCAAGTGCAGACAGGATAAGACGGACATGATTGACACTTGTTTTGCTGTGGGTGAACACTTTATAGAAACATCTGCATTCCTAAAAGAACCACAACCCGGTTCAATTTGAATCAACTGTTGAGTTGAACCAGAAAACCTTGATGAGAGCAGAAAACAGAAAAACTGAGCTGCAGTCAAATCTCATAGTCAGTGTTTTGCCTTTTTTACTTCTAACTCTTCTGAGGGGAACAAAGCTGAGAAGGCAGAAAGCGGCGAGAAGCCCAGTGGAGTCTGTCTAAAACTAGCAGGCTGATATCAAGACTACATTTGGAATGAAATGCAGCTCCAACCACTCAAGAAAGTTTTATAGCATGCAGGGTTGTGCGTGGATACTTACTGGCATGAACCTGCAGGTTACAGTCTTTACAGCAGATCAGAAGACTGGTCCCGTCTTCTCCAATGTGACAGTTGGATGGCGGTGGCTCTGTGTTTCCGGCTCCAACACTGAAGCACATCTCTGGGACCAGAGGGCAAGTGAAGCTGCCGTGCCGAGGCGGCGGGACGGCGTCCGAGGCATCAGCTGCGATGGCACGGTCCTTCCAGGACTTGAGTGGTTGGAAAAGGAAGCCAAAAAATAATAAGAATAATAAAACTAGAACTGCAAGCAGTTATCAATGGGTTCCAAGCCAACCAGCGCCATTCCCACACCCGGCCCCGCCCTCCCCTTTGCCATTCCTCACGTGGCCCCGCCCCAAAAACATGATCTCCTGCTGGCGTCCCGTCAGCTCACTTCAACCGGCGCAATGAAAGGAACACTCAGGATACGTCATTAAACCTTTTGCACAGCCTATACGCATATCTTTCATAGGCATGGCTGACTTCTCAATCGTGATTACAATCAAATTCCATTGTTTCCTTATTAAAGAACGTTAAGATTTATTGAGTGAAGTCATGTGCTGCATGGGACAGCATTAGCTCAGGAAGTGGAGCGGCTTGTGCAGTAATCAAAAGGTTGAAGGATCGATCCCAACTCTGACCAGAAAATGCTGCCTCGCCTCTCAGTGCACCCCCAGGGAAGCTGTGGCTACATTGTAGCTCATTCCCATCAGCGTGTGCCTGGGTGATTGAATGGATGAAAGACTCCTGCAGGCGTTTTTAATTTTACTCGTTTAATTTCTAAAGATCGTGGAAATTTAGTCAATTGAGTCATGTACTGCATGGGACAACAGTAGCTCAGCAGGTGGAGTGGATTTTCCAGTAATCGGAAGGTTGAAGGTTTGATCCAAACTCTGACCAGAGAATACTGCCTCGTCTCTTGGTGCTCCCCAGGGCAGCTGTGGCTACAGTGTAGGTCATGCCCACCAGTGTGTGGACTGTGTGTGAATGGGTGAAAGACTGATTGTGTTGTTTAACGACTTGGAGGGTTGTTTAACCCTACTAAGGCGCTGTACAAATGCAGGTCATGTACCATTTCAATACTACTGACAATGTTTATTAAATTCATTAAAAATGTATTAATTTCCAAAATATTCTTGGGTCATGACCAATCAGTTTTTGTAATGTTATTGTTTCTAAATTAAATGCTTTTTCAAAAAATAAATATATTGAGATGTATAATTAAACTGACCGAAATAAAAACTTAAATATAAAATCCATATTTTATCTAAAGATTATCAAACAATAATCTATACATCAAAACAATATTGGGAATAACGATAATACTTGATAATGTTTCTAGATTTTATAAAATTTCAACAAAAACTATGAGTTTCATTTTGTGACTTACTGACCAAATAATATTTAAAAAATCCTGAAAAATCCATATATCATCATAAAATCACCTAAATATTCTCACATGGCAATGTTAACCTGTGGAATGCAATGCTGTTGTTTTTAAATCAGTAGATTCAAAGCTTTTTTGAAGAAAAATTGGTAAATATAAAATTTTACGGGTCACGCCCAAAATTAAAATATTCATAAAAAAATATTGCTACTTTCTAAAATTAGTAGAAAAATGTCAAATCACCATAGGTACATGTGGAATGTTATAAATGGTTTATATTTACTGTATAAGTAAAAAACATTTTAACAAAAATGATTTACTTTTTTATCCAACTATAGAGAAAAACTGGCATAAAGTAAAAAATTCATTAAAAATCGAAGCTTTTGTACAAAAATGTAAAAATATTTCTAGATTACCTTTTTGATGTGAGACTTCTGCTTATATGTTTATAAGGATCATAAATGTTAAACTTTTCTAACAATAAAATAATATTTGCATTAGTGGCTGTCCATAAAAATAAATTCTAATATTAAACACAAGGGGGTATAAAAATAAATTCTAATATTAAACACAAGGGGGTGCTCAAATCAAGACTATATTTTATGTGTTTCATAAACCACCTAACAGTGAACTCTGTGAAAAATTTCAAGAAGATTGCCATAACGGAATTTGTGCTACAATTGCTAGCCTAAAAATGCATTTTCGTAAATATAAAGAGCAAACCTCTTCATGGAGCTGCGATTTTCGTGATATGAACTCAGGGCTATGCAGTTAATATAACCTAAAAATATTTGGCTCTTACATGCAAATAATGATTTATAGGAATTTTTTCAAATTTGAAATTTTAAACAATCATAAACCACGCCCACTTTGATTGAACATTACTATATTAATATTGTAGTCCTAAGACTATATAATGACAACCACTAAGTTTCACGCAGATTCATTTAGCCAGTTCAGAAGTATAAATTCTTTCTATTTATAGTGCCCCCTATTGTTGAATCAAGCTGAAAATCAACATACACTTGAATTGACCTTGGGTACGGTTGATATGAAAAGCTTTGAAAAAGGTCAAAATCTTTTAAAGTTATACCAAAAAAAAAACTTTTTCATTCAAAGAAAATTATTTTAAAAAGTCGTATTTCCAAAAATAAATAAAATTTCAAAAATCTGTCCATAAATTTTGGTCAGCCGTTCTTCCCCTCTTGTCAGGCAAAGTTTTGATTTGATTGTGTTTGACGGCCGGGAGGAGTTAACGAAAGTACGTTTGACTTGCTATGAAATTTTCTACTAATTTGCATAAGTTTACATTTTTTTTCAAAATACTCATCTAAATTTGACTGACTCAGTGAACAAACAGGATGAGATCATTTGTTTTTTAACTGAAGAAATGGGGAAAACATTGCCAAAAATATTGTTTGGGTATAACAGCGACACCTATTGGACTAAATTTAATTTTTTCTCTGTGATTGTAGATGAGACTATTACGGATATGAACTGTAAATTTTTGTATAGAAAATATATTTTTCAAGAGTAAAAGGGCGACAATTTTTAAAGCCTACAAGCCACGCCCACTTTTTCATCATTTTCAAAATATAGCTTGAGGGTCTGATGATAAACATCTGTGCCAAGTTCTGTGGAAATCCATCAAGCCGTTTCTCTGAAACAAACTTTTTGACTCTTCAGTGCCCCCTATTGGTGAATCAAACCAAAAAGCTCATGCTTTGTAAGAGTCTAAAGTCTCATTATCTTAACCTAAAAAATTGTGGAAATATCATCAATTAGGACATGTGCTAGCTAGCGCACTGAATTTGACATGGTGTCATTAGCCCAATTTTTAATATTTCCGCATTTTTCTTCATCACAACGACTTAGCTTAGTCTATAGATCATATGTACAAAGCTTGAAGTTGATTCAACGAAAATTGATGGATTGGTGATTAAAAATAAGTTTAGTGCTTTTGCGATCCAGCAAAAAATCTAGTTAGGCGAAAATGGGCGTGGCCAATACAAACGACATGCAGAATCATCCAAGGATCATGCACATATAAAGTGTTTGATTGTAGGACCTATGGTTTGGGAGCTAATAGCTGAAACGCATAACCCTAACCCTGCCCGTTGGGCTTGGAACCCTAAAAAGATAAATTACATGTTAGGAATGAAAGGGTTAAACAAGTGTGTGTGCTGAAAATGAGTGTGTACCTTTGTGTAAGGACAGAAAATTGAGCAGACAGCACAGTAGGGCTGAAGGCTAGCCACCGCAGCGTTGAAGGATATCTCTGCCAAGAAGTTAGGGGACTGATTCTGCCACAGGTGCTCCTGTTTCTTCATGTCGCTGTCCATCGTCATTGGAGAAGCCATGTCTGTAAATGTTAAAAATAAAAGTGAACACAAGCACTGCGATAAAAACCCATCATCACTTAACTCATTAACTGCTATTGACAACAAAAGTCGCCATTGTAAATCCAACCATTCACTGCCAATGACGCATTTGCATTTTATTACTGTGTGGGCGTTGGAACAAGCCCCCGCACCGTGAAAACAAACATCCCAGCTCTAAAGTCGATCTTCATCCGCGTACGTCACACGTCACATGATCAGGAAGCAGAAAATCCATGTGTTAGGAGACTGTTTTGGGTCGCTGCTGTAAAAAAAAAAGTGAGGCGAGAACCAGAAAAGCTTCTGCTGATCACAATTCAACAACGGATTATGAAAGAACGAAAAACGCTCAAAACGCACAGATTCTTCCTGATGTGAGAGGTGAGTCTACTCTTTATTTTGTTAGTTTTGGCGTTGACATCATACTAGAGCGCAACGTTCTGTGACTCTTAAAAAAACTGTAAAAACACCAAAAAACGCTGGCAACGAAGGGCTTTTCTGATCAGGAAATGGTTGGCAGTGAATGAGCTCATTAGCGGAACTGGAGATGGTAAAACATTCACTTTCAGTAATGCTTTTTATTCACTAAATGGCATATAAAGTCTTTTTAGAATATTTCCAGAGGAAGCCCTCACAAAGAAACCTGAATAGCTCCCGCTGCTCCGGGGCAACACGCCCGCCGGCCCCGATATAATTGGTGATGAACAAGTGGCATCAATAATTTGCTTTTCTAGGTTAGAATCAATTGTGCAGCGCAGCCCTCGAGCTACTGATCCACACAGTTTGTTGGGCCTAAACAAAAGTCAGAGGGATCTTTTCACAAGATTCACACTCATCTTTTTCATCCCCCTCCCCCTCCCCCGCTCCCACCATCCACCCTTATGAAGGACAGGCGGAGTCACTCCCCGGCTACCAACCTAAAGTGACTTTGAAAACAGGTAATTGGAAGTCATGATCTCCAGATCAATAAGTGTCAGTCAAAAATTGGAAAGGAAAACAGAAAAGGGCGGGGGAGGGAAAGGAAGCCCTGGCATCTTGATTTCATTCTTCCTACAGGGAGCTTCAGTCCTGCTCGTTTTTTCTTCCCCAGATCAATAAGATAAACAAACAAAAAGGAGGCTGTTGTCGATGTTTTAAGTGTGCTGAAGCCAAGAACTGAAAAAGTCAAAGCGTGGATATTTCTGTATCCGACTCCCTACATTGAATATGATGATGAACTAAACTACATCCAAATGGGAGGCATTCCCAACTTTTGTATAAAAATTATGATGTTTCAAACAGAAATATTCAGTGCAGTCATGTTAAACGCTCGCTGACATAAAAAGCACACACCTTTCTCGGCGGTCGGGTCATGCTTGACGATTGATAGAGGGGTGCGCGTGGGCGGCTTGCTGAGCGGGTGGCGCCGGCTCTTCTTCACCTCTGTTGGCATTTTCATCTTGGAGTAACTCGACTAGAGAAACAAACCATTTAGTCTCAATAGATTTTTTGGTTTTAAAGCATGCGTACACAAATTAACCCTCACCTGGGGGGTGGCTGTGTCCAGTTTTGTGTTTGCTGGGACCTCCTTGTGTACTGGAGGTAGGCTGTCGATAGCCATGCTCTTTGAACTTTCGACACCACCAGTAGCAAACTGCTCAAATGCTTCTTCGAATCCCGACAAGAAGGTGTTGGACATTCTCTTCAGGTTTTTCTGCTTCTTTTTCTCAATGTCTTCGGTTAAGTTCTGTGTTTTGACTTCTGGTTCTTTTGCTGTGAAAGAAAAGTGAGAGAAATGGTTCAAAAACAAGTGGTTAAACAAATAATTAAATGAACATTTAGCTTCCTCCTCACCCCAGGGGTTCTCTGCTGCTTTTGCTGCAGCCTCTTGTTCCTCACGCTCCATAGCCTCCAGGGTCATCATGGCCTCTCTGGCTAAACGCTCCTCCTTCTCCTTCTTGCGCCTAGCCTCGCGTTCCTCCACCTGACGCTGGTAATTAGCAGCGTTCAGCTCTATTCCCTCCTCTGCCAGCACCTTCACCTCCTCTATCTTCAGACGGCGAACCTGCCTCATCTTGCGCATTGCTCTGAAATGTAAAGAGCCAAGTCATCCCGATGCTTTAAAATGATGGATTTAATTCAATATGCCCCCTTCTGAATAGTTCATTTGACCTCCTACCTTTGCAGGAGATTTTGCCGGTAGGTGACCCGATGCTGCCTCCAGAGCTCTAGTTCAGGACTGGTCAGCTCCGTGGGCTTTAGGTGGTCCAACACTGTAGTGTCTTTGCCTTGCTTCCAAAGGTCATAGCGATCCGGTTGTAGGGAGCGCACAAACACGTCCATCGAGATCTTCACCATGTCCTTTCGGCAGGAACACTAAAAAGACAAACGCATGCACGGAGGTAAAGTTAAAGTCCCATCAGTCATCACACACTGGTGAAATTACATCTCCACACTGGAGCCATCCTCGTGGGGAGCGGTGAGCTGCAGCTGTGGCTTAGCTCGGGAACTATTTGGTGGGAACTCTGTAACCACCAATCAAAAAGCAGCTTCATTAGCTGTGCTTCCACTATGGGAGTTCTGCAAAATTCCTGGAGAGGGGAAGGCGACAGGGAAAATACTAAGGCTCAGTCCTCTCAGCTATTGGGTCTCCATACAAAATCGGCCCATTGCTAAGACGTCAGCCTGTCATAACCATTTAGGCTGTGAGTGAGGTCACTGGTCAGCACCAAAAGGTGTCCACAGACATTATCAACAATTAAATGTTTTATTCTGTGGAAATATGCTGTAATTTAATCCATTCAGGGACTGGGAGAGCAGCGGTGTGACATAAAAAGTACCGTTTAATGACCAGCATAAGCACCATTTTTACAGAGTTCTGTAGGAGAATGCAAGGCGCTGTCATTTCTGGCGTTGAGGGATTTCTGCTACATGTTTCTGCGTTGATAGCTAAGAAACAACTATTTTAAAGCAGCCTCAATCATTCCATTCCAATTTTTCAAATGCCTGTTGCTACCAATCAGCATGGGCCAACACCAAGTCCTGCCCAGCGGGCCTTTCCGACTACCTACCCTAGGTCAGGTACTCCACTGGCTCCTGAAAATGGTCTGATGATGGGTTCTTTCTGGTCGGAGCGGTGAAATGGAGACGTGCATGCCACAAAGGTCCAGTAAAATAACCCGTAAGTTCTGATAGTGAAATGGGCTTACATCTATTTAAACTGATCCTGTGCGAGTTGTCCTTTATTTTTACACCACATTAACACTCCCTGTCTCACCTTTTGCTGTTGTCAAAGCAAAACTCAAACTCTTAATCATGTAGAAGTAAGGACTCCATCTTGTCAGTTTTGAGAAATATTTCTCATTTTTGAGAAAAATCCACAGGAAGAATAAACTGTTTGTGGTTTGAAATATCTGGACCACCATTCCTCCTAAAGTGTGACGGCTGCATCTGTTCACACCTCAAAATGTCTCCACAAACCCTGATAACATTAAAGGTCAATGAATCGTTCTGCTGACTAAAGGTGGGAGCAGCTGTGTGATGTGGCGAAGGAGCAGAACGGGTGTGAGCTGAGAAACAGCAGCTCTGAGAAAAGAGAGGAAGAAAACTCAAATGGGGAAGGAGAGGGAGAAATGAAAATGTTTTTTTCTTCTCTTTTTGCTTTGCTTGCTGCATTACCACCATCCTGTGAGCTGTACTCAGAGTCTTATGTTCAATTATGGGAAACACAACAGCTCAAACCTCCACAGCAAAACAATATCCAGCCTCCTACATCTCATCCCGGCTCGCTTGACAGGCGGAAACATTAAAATGTGGTATCGGGTGGAGGCTGCTGGAGAACGGGGGGGGGGGGGGGGGGGGGAATCAATCAGAGCAGCTGACTGTAACCATCATGACACATTCAGGTGACTTTACCTAGAGAAATGTGAAAGTTTTTAATATAAAAAAACAGAATATTAAGTTACTTAATGTAGTTTGTAATTAAACTATTCAGAATTTTGGCTTCTGTTCCCCAAGGATGAGCCTACATTAGCAGAAATGCGTCTGAAGATGCTTGAAGAAGCAAAAAATACTTCAAGGCAAGAAATCAATGAGCTCTGAAGTACACTCTGAATCATAATGGAGCTGAAATGTTTCTTCACAAGCGAGCTGTAGCCTGAAGACTCTCGATGGATCCTTGAACTCGGTAAATGAGCGATTAAAAATAAAATCTTAGAACTGTCTGCTAGGATAAACAGAGGCCACAATACTATGGTAGTACAAAGCTTTGATCACATACACCTCTGCAGATTGCTCGGTGTATTTTTTTATAGAAAACGGGGGAAAAAAACTGATTTTCATATAGGTTGCCAAAAACAAGTTTTTTTCACATCTTCAATCACATCTTTTCCCCGGTTAAATCACAAAGAAGGACTTCATACGTCTATAAAAACATGTTTTAACAAATATTTGCCATGGACATATTGTAAGTAGGATGAAGCGTAATGAAAATCCACGGCATACCCAGCCAGCCTTGCCAACACAAATCAGCAACTGAGTCCAAAAATATGGAGCGAGTCACCTGCAGTTGACTCTTGGAATGAAAAAGTGGTGCGATTTAGTCTGGGATCTGGGAGAATGATTTCAGCTTCTCTCAGAGACAGAAAAAAAAAGTGGGTTTCCTAGAGGAGCTGTAGCAAACAGTGACTGAGCACCAAATGAGCAGAGAGAGGCTTTCACTGAAAATCCAGCAGATCCAGAAGATAAAGTGTTTACACTCAGCAGCATAGTGGTGTGGCATACGTAACTACAAGATCTTCAGAGGGCTCAGTACTCTGCTGCTGTCAACAAATATCACTAATGATTGTGTACTATATCTAGAAATGCCTTTATTTTTATTTCTTAAAGTTTTCTGCTTGCAAACTAGTTTTCTGTTAGACTTTTGTTAAAACTTTGAAGATTTAAACCAAGGAGAAAGCTGAAAATGATGAATTAATAAGCTACAAGAAATTTAAGAAAAATAAATACTAAAGATCCTTCTTTGTTAATAATGCTTTTATGTTAAACAAATGTCCTGTTGGCATATATACATTTATTCTGAAAGTGTGTGGTAGCTTCCGGAGGAATCCCCTTTTTGTATGGGAGTTGGATGGTGTCATGGCGGAATAAAAGAGAAGTCTAGTTTATTGAGTAACATTGGTAGCAGAGGATGGTTAACAACTACAGAGTCCCACCAGCCTTCGATGAAAATAAGTCCTATGAAAGCTGGAAAAATGAAGTCGCCATTTGGATTCAGGTTATGGACTTGGAGAAAAATAAACAAGCACTCGCGGTGGCGTTGGCACTATCTGGAAGAGCAAGAGAAGTCGCGATGGAAATATCGGTGGATGATTTGAATGAAGATGACGAAATGCAGACATTACTTGAAAACTTGATTTATTTCTTAAAGAAGAAAAGGACAATCATGTAAAGGAGATTGTACAAAGACTTGGAAGAAAAATATCAAAGGTTGACCCTGCTGTTTTCTTTTGGACGGGTCAAGAAGGCAATGTTGTTGGAGTACTTGCTTGTCATGTGGATGACTTCATTTGGGGAGGAACAGAGAGCTTCTCTTCAACAGTGATACCCCAGCTAAGAGCTGCATTTCAAGTTGGCCGTGAAGAGCAGAACAACTTCAGTTATGTGGGAATGGATTTTGTTACTATTGACAAAAAGGTACACATACACCAGGAAACCTACATCCAGCAACTGCAGCCCATACATGTGGACCCCCAACGCACTGTACAACAAGAGTCACTTCTCCTACCAGGAGAAAAGGATCAACTCAGATCCAAACTGGGTCAGCTTCTTTGGGTGGCAAGACAAACCAGGCCAGATATAATGTTTGACGTAAGCATGTTGGCGTCAAGCATGAAGGATGCAACTGTGAACACAATTCATGAAACTAACAGAGTAGTGTGCAAGTTGAAGACAGTGTAACTTTGAACTTTGGACAACTGGGCAGAGACAGCGATCTCAAGATTGCTGTGTTCAGTGATGCTTCTTTTGGAAATCTTCCCGACGGAGGAACACAAGGAGGACATCTAATTGTCCTCATGGGGAAGGATGGAAAGTTTTCACCACTCTCCTGGCAGTCACGAAGAGTTAAGAGAGTTGTACGGAGCACACTAGCGGGCGAAACACTGGAAATGTCTGATGGAATTGATAATGCACTTTTCCTGTCTACATTGTTTTCAGAGTTGACAACTGGAGACTTAAAACATGCTGTCCCCATAATCTGTATTACAGACAACCATTCTCTTGTCGACGCACTCAAGTCAACGAAGTCGGTCTCTGAAAAAAGACTTTGCCTTGAAATGAGCAGCATAAGGGAGCTCATTCAAACCCAAAAGGTTGAGCAAGTGTTGTGGCACAGCGCCAAAGCTCAACTTGCAGACTGTCTCACAAAAAAGGGGGCATCCTGCTTTCAGCCACTGAAAACGCTGAGTGAAGGACAATGGACTTTTGAATTTAAAAAAAAGTATTAAACCTATCTGGTCTCATATATCAGTCAGTTGGTTTTGTTTGTTTTTGAAAGAGCACATCTTTATAGGTGTAAGTGATAAAAATAATTTCTTTTAAAAGGATAGGTGAGATTGTTAATAATGCTTTTATGTTAAACAAATGTCCTGTTGGCATATATGCTTTTATTCTGAAAGTGTGTGGTTGTTTCCGGAGGAATCCCCTTTTTGTGCGGGAGTTGGATGGTGTCATGGCGGAATAAAAGAGAAGTTCTTAATAGAGTATCAGTCTAATTTATTGAGTAACAATTTCCTCATCAAAAACCCCTCCAAATGACGGACATGGCCATTGGCAAATCGACAAGCGTGCCAGTTCAGTGGCCAAGCCACCAGGAAATGTTGCGGTTTTTATGCCGCTGGCGTGTAGGCAGCATAAGCCACTTTCTTGTTCACCGTCTTCTTCATGTTCCATGATGCTTTGCTGGGAATCTAGGGTTACATCGAAAAATTGATTGAATTCACACAGGTGGGGGAGGGATTTCATCAAATCCAATTTATAATTTGAAAGGATTTCTCAAGAAAGGAACCTATATCTCAGAACAAACGACGTCTATAGTGCCACGGTAATATTTTATTCATATATGGGCCTGTACTCGCTCTGGAAGGTTTAAAATTGCACGGTACAGCTCCTTTAAATCAAAATCCAAAGCCAGGAAGGTTGAAAAGGCAGTTAAATAAAACTTCAATGTCTTCAACACAAAGTGTCCATGCATACGCAGCATGCACAAAGTGTTGACAGTGGGCTCGTTTCTACTGCAGGTGTGTGTTCACTTAGTGAGTCGAGCCGATAGGTCTGCAACATGGCAGCCTGTGTTTAATGAGACTGGGACAGAAAGCTCTGCCTAGCTCCAGTCTTTCCTCCTCTGTAGTGCGGCTGGTCAGTCTACGATTGGTGACAAATTTGATCCAGAGCCCCATCCTTCACTGTCCTTTTGGACGCTGACAGAATAGGGTTCAGTAAATTGGGGAGGGGCAGGAGATGGGAAAAAAGACAACCGGGTGAGTTAACGGATGACTGGTTAAACTAAACATGGAGAAGAAAGGAAGACCAAGAGAGAGAATGAGGTTTAACTTTTGAGGTGGGCGTTATACAGATCTACTGCACCATCCCATCACCATTGACAGGAAATGTAGGTGGAAACAAATTTCCTGAGAGATCTCCACTAAATTAAAAGCAATTAGACTGTGACTGGTCTTTAATGACTCTAAAGTCAATATCAAAGTTTCAAATCTAGATTTAAATCCGATAAGAAAACAATCAAGTTCAATGTCTGCCTAACTGTTAAAAGGTCCACTGACTCTCAGTATTCAAACGATCTCATAGTGGTCTTGTCATAATGATCTCGAACACCAATGCTGCAACTTTCATCAGAGAAGAGGAATGTCAAAGCGCTGCTCATCGAACGAGTCTTCACATTCCTCCAACTGTGTGCTGTGCTGTCGATTTGTGGGCCTCGGTTAGTGGTGCAGAACACACCACTCTTCTTTATCAAACGGAGACAACGTGAGCGGGAGATGCTCCCTTGAGCATTGAAGCCAGGGCCACTGGTTCTTAAATTACAAGTGGCCACATGGGTAAAGGAGGAATGCGGAAAATGAGAGCGAGTGAGAAGGGAGGGAGATGTACTTTTGCAAACTGGCACCTCATAAATCTGACATACAGCCAAGCCAAGTAATGAGGAGGCAGAGAGGAAACCCACCCACACACACACACACACACACACACACACACACATCGAGACGGAGTAAACAGGGAAAGGATGGCAGAATGTAAAGAAAGGAGACAAGGTGGGGGGAGTTTCTTCCAGAGGACAATGTAGTTGGACTTCCTGTACAAGCGTACCCATGCCCTGTCAATTTCATGCTCAGCAGCCCACAGGGAGGGAGGCTGTTTGCGTCAGAGCAGGGATGCAAGTGTATAGTTGGTGTCGGTAACAGATGGTGTGCAGCTCAGATCTGCGCTGCTTTTATAGTTTGATATAATCTATTGCTGCATCCCTTAAGAGGAGCAAAGAACCTGAGCAGAAAATCTGAGGGTGCTGCAGACTTGCACATCGGATTCCATTTTATTTAAAGTCTCCATTTGTCAACAGAGCGAGGGGATGATGAGGATGGTGATGGGAAATACTTAAGGTGTCATCTTTTACTTCCACACTTCATAACTTGTTTTAAGTGTCTCTTTAAGCCTGATTTATACTTCTCCGTCTTTGTTGGTGCGGAGACACGCAACGCCGTTATGCGTCGGCACGAGGGCTCTCCGTCAGTGTAACGTCGAGCAATGGTCAGTTTAGGTACTGTTTGACCATTCAACATCTGGTCAAAAAGGAGACACGAGACTGCATATATTCCCTTTAAATTAGCCTGCCTTCCTCACACCAGCTGGAGCTCAGAGCCTGCAGCTCTGACAGAGATAATGAAATCATAACAATAACATTCTCTCCTTCCAAGGTCTCTCACAGAGCACGCTTCTTATCCAAGACTCCTTGCCTCACAGAAGAACAGAAGAAAGAAGATTTTTTAAATTAAATATGAACTTCTAAAATTTACAAGCTAGATAATCATTAAATAAACGTTTGTTTATAGTTACTTACAATAATTATAAAATAATGAAATGTTCATTAATCTTGGCTCAATGATATATGTTTCAGCATTTTACTTGACAAGGTCATAACATTTGCACTCACACATGAACCAAGTTAAATCCATCACACATAATTAGCCTTTGCCCCAGATCAGAGCTTCTGGATCAAAGGCGTGTTTCTGAGATTCTTGGTAATATCCTCAAACTTGTCAACCTCTGGTTGGCTACATAATCATAACATGAGTACATTAACACCAGATCACTCTGGTGATTCTTCAGTTCTAGAGAAGCTTCAGGCCGGCCACCTGAGGCAAAAACCTCTTTAACCCACCAAAGCTTTTGACACGTCGTCAAAACCTTTTTGCACCTGCAAAGCTGATACAACAAAATAGTTCCTGCAGAACAAGCTGATTTGTTCTACTCCTTAAGAGTTATTCCTGAGACGCAAACTAGTTCCAACTGTCGTTACCTGGAGATGACTCTGGACTGCCTGGTCGTACTGCAAGTTAATCTACGGATTTCGGTACCTGGGGTCTCCGAACAACCCCCCCAAAAAATTATTTTACATCCAGAACTCACCTCTCCTAGATACAGGGTATCCGCAGGTTTAAGTGAGCCAAATTTAAGACTTTTTAAGACCTTTTTTAAGGCCACTTTGACCAAATTTAAGCTATTTTAAAATTAAATTTAAGCTTTAATTTCCAGCTATTGCCTGGAACCGGTGCCAACCACGTCGCGAACGTGGGATTAGCCATCCAGTTACCATTTTTTTTATAAAGCAAGAATGGGGATTTGAATATATTCCCATACATTTCAAACATGATGTCAAAATTATGGAATTGGTATGCTATTCTAAAATTTTGCTTAAGTTCAAAGGGTTTGGGGGGGTTGGGCTTATAAGCTTATGCTTCTGCCTGCACCCATTCTTAGCATTGTGTAAGTTGTGTGTTTGCTTGTAAACCTGCACATGTTTCTTTGTTATACTATTATATTGTTCTATTGATTTTAATTTCTCATTAAACTTCTCATTAAACCATTGTTATACTATTATATTGTTCTATTGATTTTAATTTCTCATTAAACTTCTCATTAAACCATTAAACTTGCACTTCCCCATGGCGCAAGCTCCCACTAGTTTAACCAGCTAATGTGCTCATCTAAAAATAGCCCCCTTTCACAACCAACTGAATGTGTACGGTTCCGCTTACGCCAACATCATTCACAAAAAATGCTGAAGACTAACTAGAAATTCACGAAAATTTTATAGAAATAAAAGAATCTTGTTTATTGAGTCTTTGAAAATTTAAGACCTTTGGAAACTGTATTTAAGCATTATTTGTCATTTTTAAGGATTTTTAAAGGCCTTAAATTTGGAAAAGCTAATTTAAGACTTTTTAAGGACCCGCGGATACCCTGTAGATACGGAAGTTCTGACTAACATCTCATTCACACATAGGTTTCATGCATCACAACTAATTCCATCCATCGCAGTACATGCTTAGTTAAATTGTCATGTTTTAATTGTTGGAAAATAAATACTTACTTTTATAAACCTGTTTTCTGAATCAAAACGAAGTGTGTACAACCCCCTAATAAATAAAGAATCCTAGAATATTCTGGTTAAAGCACAATAAAGACCAGGCAGGGTGATGTTCTATATTTAGATAGAGCATCCCAGCTTATTGGTCATAAGTAGAGGTAATATCTATTGAGCTCTTAAAGCACTTAATTTACCAAACCCTACAACAGGCTCACAGAGGGTGACGGACATGCCCAAAATTTTAAGCATCTGTTGGAAGTGACGGATACCGCAGGCTTGTGATTGGTCAGGACACCGCTTCCTGTAAATTCCTCACCAGCACCGCTGTAGCTCAGTTAAAAAGTAAACAGATACTTAGCGGCAGACCCAGAATAGACTGAAGAACGCATCGTAGAAAAAGTCTGAAAATAAGAACATTTATTCACTCGTGAGTGAAGGAGTACAAAATATGGAGCAAACACGGACGGAAACGATGGGAAATGTGGGTTTAGAGGTGGCGACCGCATGAAGAGGTGGAGGAGAATGAAGGACAAACTTCACCATGTTATCAAGTCTCTGAAATATATAAACACATTAGTAAATACACTATCGTGGACCGGATACTTGAGTGTTATGGTGGCAGGATACCACAAAACAGCACTACACCCTCTGTTGTCCTGGTGGGGAATTGCTTTGCAACACTCAGCTCCCTGAACAGAAGTTCGAATGTGAAAACCTTTCAGACACTCCGTGTGCATCTCTCCGTTGCGGAGCTCACGGAGAAGTATAAATCAGGCTTTACCATTTTATAATCATGTCATCAGTCAGAGAAAACACATTCAGGTGTTGAGCAAATGGAAGTCTTCTCACCAGAGTTGCATTCTTGCCGTAGTCCACCCAGCGCAGCGTGGCAAAGTTTGTGGATTCTGCACAGTTGAAGCCGTGGTTGAAGCCAGCATGGTAGCCATATGGAAACGTGATCATGAACTCGCCTTCATTCTGAGTGATCTGTTCACATTCAAGGGAATAAAACAGAAAAAACGTGTTTAAAAGTTTGAAATTTTTTAGTAAGTTCTTATTTGATGTGCAAGTGCTGAAACTGTGTATGCTTTCTCAGACATGCAAAGTGGTGATTCATTCACCCAATTATTTCTTACAGCTGTGGTTCATGATTCACCAATAAATAAAAAAGTGCAAAACATTGTTATTACCCATGAGCCTCAGACATCAACCACTGTTTAAGTTTTAGAAACGATCTTCTCAGAAACAACTTTGCTCTAAACTTTACGTCTTTTACCCAAACGTGACCGCTGCTGCTGTATTTAGTGTCTTTCTGAGAGCTCAGTTTCATTGTTCAGCTGCTTAAGCTCTTTTTTTGAGTGTTTCCTTAAAACTTATATGTAACAGCAGATCTCAGCTTGTACATGAAGCCCTGCAATCAGGAGGCACATCAATTCTGACAGAAAAAAAAACAGGCACGAGGGAAGAAATGGGAAGAAGCTGAACTTCCTCAACAAACAGCAAAGGTTCAGATATCAAACCGTCAAATCCCTCCTCGCTCAGGCAAGAACAGAAGACAGTTTTATTTTTACACATGAATCGGGAAAGATACTGCAGGTGTGCTACACCCAACATGTTCGCTGTGATAATGACATCCTGAGGGGGGAGCGCTGGGATAAGTTCAGTGAAGGGGGTCTTTGGATGCCTGCCCTGCACCTTTTTTTTGTGGCTGCACTTTTTCCCTTTAACCACGGTTGTGGTGCTGAGAGCGGAGTCAAAAACAGTGAAAAGATGGCAACTAGTTTTCTGTGACAGGCACAAGTGATGATCTTTCCCCACAGTTGCGTCATTGCTGAGTCATTCAGAACGAGCCCACCTTTCTGCAATTCCACGCAGAGAAAAGTCCGTAAAAATAGATAACTTCACTTTTTCTTTCCCATCTTAGACATTTCATACTCCTATACCAACCTCCTCGTCACAGTGGTTGCTGTGGTTACAAGGAGGTTGAAAACGGATAAATAAATAAATAAATAAATTTTAAAAAGACCATCAAATGTTGCTGCATCCATTCATTCATCAAGTAAAGCTACCTTGATGCCTGTGAAGGCGTAATGGCTGAAAAGCACAACAACAGCTCCTAGATTCTGATGTATTTAGCCATTTACCATTATACTGGAGATGAATTAAAAAGTCAACATGTGCAGAGATAATTTTCCACTCACTCTGTCAAACGGAATGCCGTATTTCTTCAGGATGGACGGCGATATCAGCGTCATTTTGTGGCGGAGGAAGGCGTCACAGCCCTGGCAGCTGCCGGGGAAAAAACCTGCGAGGGATGATTTTTTTTTGGGGGGGGGGGGGGGGGGGGGGGGGGGGTTAGTGACAATGAAAACTTAAGAAATTTCATTAAAATGCAGAACTGGAACTCAACTACAGAAAAAACTTACAGCTGCCTCATATCCAACTTTAGGTGGTTATACTGACACACGATGAAAGAACTGCCTTCTACTGTCTGTCACTTCATCGTAAGATGTTCTTGGGACAAAGAAGCAGAGATGGGGACTTGTGGCATCAACAAGTCATCTCCATGTGGTGTTTTTCTTTGGTTCAGCAATTACAACCAGGTGATTTCAATTAGCACAGTGAATGAATCTTGTTAGGTGCTTGGCAGAACAAAATCATGGCATGGAGTTGACTTGTTGATGCCACAAGTCTCCATCTCTGCAAATAAGTGAAATCCCATGTCAAGCACGAAACTGCCTATAAATCTAGACAGACCGCAGCTGAAGGATTTTGCTCTGCATGTCGGTCTAGCCACCCTCCATAGGAGCCTCAGCAGGTCTACCATTGGCCTGAGCAGTGTTGCATTGTGCCAATCACAACGCTCTATCGGTTTGGTGGGAGGGACAATACCACGAAGTGGAACAACTAAGATGGCGATGGCTTGAAAAGGCTTTGGCATCAACTTTCGACTATTTAGATGTAATGTCCAGAAAGGGTAATTTTTCATCTACAGTTTGACCTCTTCAGTCTCCGGCCATCTGCAGACAAAATTCTGCATCTGTGTGCTTTATCTATATTCCAAGCTGCAAGAAAGATTCTGCAAGTGCATGCTGACATCTCGGGATCACGACATTGTCAACATGCTCCCTTCCCAAGGTTCTTCTCTGCCAAACTGCTGCTATCTAGTCTTTTCTTCACAGAATAAAGAATGACCTTTTATAATAATGAACAATTATAAATAATGAAGTGTTAAAATAATGATGAAATGAACAATATGGTTAAATGAAATACTTAAATAACCATATAATGAATGGACAAGGTGTTAAATGAAATGTTTGATTAATCTGTGCCTAAATTAATATGGCTGAAATGAATATGTCCTTGCAATATCTATTTGTCTGATAATCAGCGTACATGACTTGACAAGCTCACACACTCATACACACTAGTGATGTGTCGGTCGCGAATGAACCGGCTCTAAGAGTCGGCTCAATAAAGTGAACGATGGGAGCCGGCTTGTCATTGGGAGCCGTTCACACATTCAAAGATCAAGCAGGTTGATATTCTATTTATATAGAATCATCACATCTTATTGATCATAATTAACACCCCAATCGTCATATCTCTACATAGACTTAGGCTGTTCTTTGAGTCAAGAGCAGATCGAGTTACTTAAGTCCTTTATTTAGAAAATAATGCTGTTCCAAGAGCATGCAGACACAATTTGAACTAAATCTGTAGATCCTGCACCATGTCTATGGGTCGTGGCCAGACTATATGTTCAATTATATATGATGGCTTTCCAGGCCACCAAACTGCAGCTGAACAGTATAAAAAAGGAACCTGCTAAATGAAGCTATTTGCCTTGATGCTGAAGGTCAGGAATCATCACAATTACCCTCACATACTTGTAACTAAACTTTGATGCTGCCTAAATTAGACAACATCAACTAAAAGAGAACTCATTTACATCTAAATACTGGAAAAGCAGAGTTGAAATAAACCACTACTTGGTGTTTATGTTCTTTTCTTTGTCAAGTTGAGTTAGTAGCTGTATGATCCTTTGATACATTTACAAGCATTGTTAATATAATAAGCAAATTGACACAATTAAGGAGATTTCATCATCTGAAAAATTAACTGACTATCATATTTGAGTTAATCCCATAAACTGGAACAGAACAATCCATTCCTCCTTAATTTAGTGCCTTGAGTGTGCTTTAATCACGTTACCACAGATGACGGAAATGCAACAATTTAGTGGTTTTGGGTTTGATGTCAAGGAAAATCCGACAAACATCATTGTAGCACAAAGAACAGCTACAACACAAAAGTAAACATGGGGTCGTCGCCTAAAAAACTGAATAAGACCTGCTTTGTTGAATTTAAACACTCAAAGACTAAGAATGTTTACTTGGACACAATCAGTGTGAAATAACATGATGCTCTTTTGTTTAACTTTCTGCATGTTACGTTATAAAATAAACTGATTTCCTCAGAGGCCAAAACTACCTGGAGATGACGTTTTAAGGAAGACACGTTGGACTCTGAAAGCCTAAACTTGCTGTGTAACACAAAGGCCCGTTTGTACTGTAGACAGCCTCAGATGGCCTCGACATAATCAAAAGAAAGAACTTCTCCTTTGCCGCTCGCTCGTCCTTTACCATCTGTACCCGCCGGTGCCTCAGAGGAAGGGTTCGCCTGAGCCTCCACCAAGTTAAACTTTAATGTGACTGACAGCATAATTGGCACTCATTTCATCTTTCATTTTCACTGCATTGTTTCAGCCTCTTCCATCCTACAAAGCAAAAAGGTAGGGGGTGGGGGGGCTCTACTCTCTCATTGCCCTCCTGCTTGTTGGAGCTGATAAAAGGTGAATAATATGCTGACAGAGCCTGAGTATTAATCCCCATTAAAATGCAGCTGGCTCTCCAAGCTTTCCACAGGGTAATATTAACTTAAAGGTTTCATTTTGTCCTTTTCAGTTTGAGAATTAAGTGGCTCTCTCTTTAACCCCGTATGCTTCTGTCATTGTGGCCACCCTACACAAAGGGTCTGAAATTACTGCTTAAATAACGCAGAGATGTGGAGTGATTGACACACAGCTGCCAAAGCAGGGTCCTCTTTAGAAGAAACACCACCAGTCACTTTAGGACCTTACAAACGCAGCTTCCAACAATGGCTGTGATGGGTCAGTGGGTGCCTGTTAAACAGTACTGGCACTGCGTTCCTCCTATTGGCAGCCGATTGGATAGGGAAAGAAAAAGCATCGGATCTAGCTGAAAGAGTGATAAAGGTCCTTGCACTTATTGTGTTTTAATTAGGTTAGACTGAGGCTCAGCATTCATGGGAAATGATGAAATCACATCCAGGTCATAACCCTGTCAGCATCAAACTTTGCGTGCTTGAAGAAAAGGTCAGTCTTTAACAAGAGTTTGTTTGGTAAGAATATAAAGTTATGCTAAGAATGCTCATCCAAAATGTAGGAACCCTGGAATCCCTGCACCGGCGTCCGGTGCACCTTTGGGCTGTTTTCTGGTCCTTGCAAGGTGGTTCTCCAGGTTTATCCAACCATCCGCATGGCTACATCCCATGCTGTGTGCTTGATCACTTTTAACCTCAGCATGGTTATCTTAAACAGGTCTTTCACTTATATTTTTAATACATTTGCAGGAGTCTACAGTAGGAATGAATGCCTTGTAATTTCTCCTCCTTGAACCGTCACCTTATCGTGGTGGAGGAGTTTGAGTGCCCTAATGATCCTAGGAGCTATGTTGTCTGGGGCACTTTATGCCCCTGGTAGGGTCTCCCATGACAAATTGGTCTTAGGTGAAGGGTGAGACAAAGAACGGTTCACAGGATCTTTCATGGAAGTAAAGTCAAAGAGTCGGAGTACCCGGCCCGGAGGGTTACCGGGGTCCCACCCTGGAGCCAGGCCTGGGGTTGGGGCCCATGAGCGAGCGCCTGGTGGACGGGCTTTCGCCCATGGGGCCCGGCCGTGCCCAGCCCGAACCGGATACATGGGCTCATCCAACTGTGGACCCACCACCCGCAGGAGGATCATGAAGGGTCCGGTGCAATGTAGATCGGGTGGCAGACCAAGGCGGGAGCCTTGGCGGTCCGATCCCCGGACAAGAACACTGATTTTTGGGACATGGAACGTCACCTCGCTGGCGGGGAAGGAGCAGGAGCTTGTGGCAGAGGTTGAGCGGTACCGGCTAGATATAGTCGGACTCACCTCGACACATAGCTTTGGCTCTGGAACCCAAGTCCTTGAGAGGGGTTGGACACTCTCCTTTGCTGGAGTTGCTCTGGGTGAGAGGCGGAGGGCTGGGGTTGGCTTTTTGTTAGCCCCAAGGCTCTCTGCCTGTGTGTTGGGGTTTACCCCGGGGGACGAGAGGGTAGCTTCCCTGCGGCTTCAGGTTGGGGAACGGGTCCTGACTGTTGTTTGTGCTTATGAGCAAAATATAAGTTCAGAGTACCCACCCTTTTTGGAGTCCCTGGGACGAGTGCTAGATAGTACTCCATCAGGGGACTCCATTGTCCTGCTGGGGGACTTCAATGCTCACGTGGGCAATGACAGCTTGACCTGGAGGGGTGTGATTGGGAGGAACGGCCAGCCTGATCTGAACTCGAGTGGTGTTTCGTTATTGGACTTCTGTGCAAGCCGCAGTTTGGCCATAACGAACACCATGTTCAAACATAAGGATGCCCATCGGTACACTTGGTACCAGGGCAGCCTAGGTCACAGGTCGATGATAGACTTTGTAGTCTTTGCATCATCTGACCTGCGGCCGTATGTTTTGGACACCTGAGTGAAGAGAGGAGCGGAGCTGTCAACTGATCACCACCTGGTGGTGAGTTGGATCAGATGGCAGGGGAAGATGCCACGTAGACCTGGCAGACCCAAACGCATAGTGAGGGTCTGCTGGGAACACCTGGCAGAAGAACCTGTTAAGACGGTCTTCAACTCCCACCTCCGGCAGAGCTTTGACCGCATCCCTAGAGCAGTGGGGGACATTGAATCCGAGTGGGCCTTGTTCCACTCTGCGATTGTTGAGGGGGCTGTTGCTAGCTGTGGTCGCAAGGTGGCCGGTGCCAGTCGTGGTGCCAACCCCCGTACCCGCTGGTGGACACCAGAGTTTCGGGGAGCCGTCAGGCTGAAGAAGGAGGCCTACAGGGCGTGGCTGGTCTGTGGGTCTCCGGAGGCAGCAGACAGGTACCGGATAGCCAAGCGGGGTGCAGCAGTGGCAGTTGCCGAGGCAAAATCTCGGGCGTGGGAGGAGTTTGGTGAGGCCATGGAGAAAGACTATCGATCAGCTCCAAAGAGATTCTGGCAAACTGTCCGGCGCCTCAGGAGAGGAAGGCAGCAACTCGCTCACACTGTTTACAGTGGGGATGGGGAGCTGCTGATGTCAACTGGGGCTATAGTCAGACAGTGGAAGGAATATTTTGAGGAGCTCCTCAATCCCACCTATGTGCATTCCGAGAAGGAACCAGAGCCGGAAGACCTGGGGATGGACTGTCCAATCTTGGGGGCAGAAGTTGCTGAGATAGTCAAACAACTACACAGCAGCGGAGCCCCGGGGATGGATGAGGTTAGTCCTGGGTATCTCAAGGCTATGGATGTTGTAGGGCTGTCATGGTTGACATGTCTCTGCAACATTGCGTGGTCATCGGGGGCAGTTCCTGTGGAGTGGCAGACCGGGGTGGTGGTCCCCATCTTTAAGAAGGGTGACCTGAGGGTGTGTTCCAACTATAGGGGGATCACACTCCTCAGCCTCCCTGGAAAGGTCTACTCCAAGGTACTGGAGAGGAGGGTCCGATCGATAGTTGAATCTCAGATTGAGGAGGAGCAATGTGGTTTTCGTCCTGGCCGTGGAACTGTGGACCAGCTCTATACTAGGGCTGCAACAACGAATCGATAAATTCGATGAAAATCGATTACTAAAAGCGTTGGCAACGAATTGCGTCATCGATTCGTTGTGTCGCACAACTCTTCCAAAAGCGCCCCCCCCCCCCTTCCCGCCCGCCGTTGCGCGCAGACCAGAGCAAGTCAGATCAGCGCGAGGGAGGGCCAGCAGATCAGCGCGAGGGAGAGCCGCAGATCAGCGTGAGGGAGAGCCGGCAGATCAGCGCGAGGGAGAGCCGCAGATCAGCGTGAGGGAGAGCCAGTACCGGCAGATCAGCGCGAGGGAGAGCCGGCAGACTTGCGCTGCTGCGAACCGGTTCCGCATTGTCGCGCAGTGATCCAGGCAGCTGCTTCCAGCGCACGGTCCATTCTCAAAGTGGCGCAACCAAAAAACTATAATTAGCACACGATCGTTCATGTCCGCACATGTTCTCTATTTTCTGTCTTATTTGTGCCTGAAGCTCGCTACTGCGGAGCTCATCACCTGTGCTGTGGTGATGTCACCTCACGCAGCATCGAAAACGCGCTCTGCGCTTTTCGGTCAGGAGATCCCTTTGATCTGCTCAAAAGTAACTGATGAGGTGAAAAGGTAAGAATCCAGGCAACAGATTTTCTGGAGAATTATGAGGAGATGCAGGAAGATGAGAGACAGACAGGACAGGAAAATAGTTAAATAAAAACAAGAAAACAAAACAAAGTGTTGAAAAGTCAAATGTAGGTAGATTTATCTCCACGACATGTTTTTACCAGTAAAAAACAATAAGTTATACACATGTCATATTTATACATCTGATACAATTCAGATCACCTTCAAAACTCAGTCACACACCCAGGGCCGTTTCAAGACATTTTGGGGGCCAAGGCAAAATGCCCCCCCCCCCCCCCCCATAACTGGGCTCCCCAGAAGCCTCTGTGTAATTCATGCCCTCTCCAGGAGTGTTAGTTATACAGTGTTTATAAAAGCCCCTCAGACATTACTGACATGTTCTAATATTATCAGATGAAAAACTAAATTATCAGACATGCTGTCTCATCTGCTTCTTTAAAAAACTTGCAAAAAGTAACAAAACCATTTGAAAGCCACTATTTGTGGATTCTCTGAAAGTTTCCATGGAGTGTGTGACAACTTATTTTTTCATTGATCCTATCGTCTAATCTCACAGCTGAAACAAGCATCCTTAATAATCTGTGCACAGGAAGCTTACCGATGCTGTAGTAAAACAAAAGGTATAATAATTTATTATTAATAAAACCTTGTTGCAGCACTAAAGCAGAAAAATTAGATTTTGCATTAAATATGCAAAATATTTACATATGAATTGTTTTAGAGCCCTTTAATTGGCAGAATCTGATATTAATTTAGTTCTTACAAAAAATGGGTCCCAACATGGTTTGTGTGGCGTTGCCATAGTGTGACGTCATAGGCACAGATCCCCTGTCCTCTTGTTTGGAAATGGAAATATGGTCACCCTATATCAAACAAACTGTCCACCCGGGCTTTTGCGCTGCACAGAGACGCTTCGCTGCCTACGACTGAATGTCAGTTGAGAGTCAGTCTCATGCAGACTGACCAATGAAGAGAGGGCCTCAAGTTAAGACCCTCTCCTCATTGGTCAGTCCACACGAGGTGGGTCAAAGGTTACTCTGGGCGGGTTACGTGTTGTCAGGCATTCAAGTATTGAGTATATTTACTGCATATTACAGTAAAATATTCTGTATGTGACCATATTATGGTGATCCTTGGGTCGAGATGATGGAGCCCTTGAATATTGTTGCCCAGGGTACAACAAAGTGTTAATCTGGCCCTGGTTCCGCCGTCACATTCCCGCAGAAACTGGTTGATCACACCGGGGCCAGACTACTAGCATGTGGTTTTACAACCACAATGTCCTCAGAAGCAAAAACGCTTTTAAAAGGGAGGGAGGAGTCCTAACTGTTGCTGCAGGCGTGTTGTGTGAGAGTGCAGTTATATACTGGTTAATATATTTTTGGGTTCAGTTGCTTTCATGTGGCCTAATGTGAGTCTATTTGGGATCATTGGAATGATCAGCAGCATTTCTTGATGTGACTTTATGGCAGTTGCCCAGGGCATCATCGCAAGGAGGATGGCATTCATTTACTTTTGTTTTATTTGGTATTTTTTCAGTCAGTTTTGGAAATAGTGATCAATTTTGATTAATTCACAGCCTATGTTTAATTACATTTAAAATAAATATTAACAGATGAGATCAAACAAAACAGATGAGAATTGCCCTTAAGCTGTTTAACTTGGACCAAGCATTTTAGATCACAGATAGATGTAGCTTAGGGTCTCTGTCTATACACCTTATAAGACAATTTAGGTGATGGCATGTTGTTTTTCTGCTATTGAACTGTTTTCTAATAATGTTGTGTTAAATAAAGTGAAGGAAGGAGAGAAATAACGTTTCCCTAGCAGTTTTTAAAAATTTCCCCATGTAATCCGATTAATCGATTAATCGTGTCGAGACCCCATCCGATTAATCGATTATCCAAATAATCGTTTGTTGCAGCCCTACTCTATACCCTTGCAAGGGTGATGGAGGGGGCATGGGGGTTTGCCCAACCAATCCACATGTGTTTTGTGGATTTGGAGGTTTATGACCATGTCCCCGGGGGCACCCTGTGGGGGACGCTCCAGGAGTATGGGGTGGGTGGCTTTCTGTTAAGGGCCATTCAGTCCCTTTACCAGAGGAGCGTGAGTTTGGTCCGCATAGCTGGTAGTAAGTCTGACCTGTTCCCGGTGAGGGTTGAACTCCACCAGGGCTGCCCTTTGTCACCGGTTCGGTTCATTACCTTTATGAACAGAATTTCTAGGCGCAGCCATGGTGTGGAGTGTGTCGAGTTTGGTGGCAGGAGAATCTCGTCTCTGCTTTTTGCGGATGATGTGGTCCTCCTAGCTTCATCCAGCTCTGACCTTCAGCTCTTGCTGGGTAGGTTCGCGGCCGAGTGTGAAGCGGCTGGGATGAGGATCAGCACCTCCAAATCTGAGACCATGGTTCTCGACCGGAAAAGGGTGGCTTGCCAACTCCAGGTCGGGGAAGAGGTCCTACCTCAAGTGGAGGAGTTTAAGTATCTCGGGGTCTTGTTCACGAGTGAGGGTAGGAGCGATCGGGAGATCGACAGGTGGATTGGATCAGCATCTGCAGTGATGCAGAAGCTGAGCCGATCTGTCGTGGTGAAGAGGAGCTGAGCCAGTAAGCCAGGCTCTCGATTTACCGGTCGATCTACATCCCAATCCTCACCTATGGTCATGAGCTTTGGGTAATGACCGAAAGAACGAGATTGCGGATACAAGCGGCCGAAATGAGTTTCCTCCGTAGGGTGGCTGGGCTCAGCCTTAGAGATAGGGTGAGGAGCTCGGACATTCGGAAGGGACTCGGGAGTAGAACCGCTGCTCCTCCGGATCGAAAGGAGCCAGTTGAGGTGGTTTGGGCATCTGGTCAGGATGCCTCCTGGACGCCTCCCCGGGGAGGTGTTTCGGGCATGTCCTGCCGGCAGGAGGCCCCCGGGTCGACCCAGGACACGTTGGAGAGGTTACATCTCCAATCTGGTCTGGGAACGCCTTGGGGTCCTGCCGGAGGAGCTGGTGGAGAAGACTGGGGAGAGGACGGTCTGGAGCCCTCTCGTTGGGATGCTGCCTCCGCGACCCAACCCGGATAAGCGGAGGAAGACGACGACGACTACGCCTTGTAAGTTGTACTCTGGAGGTCTGACGCACTTGTTTGAGGACAGATTACTCCTACCTTTATGGCATTAGCTGACTTCAGCTGGTTCAGAATGTAGCAGCAAGGTTCCTGACCGGAGTTAATAGAAGACACCACGTTACACCTATTCTCTAATCTCTTCAGTGGTTGCTGGTTCAGTATAGGATCAATTTTAAAAAGTTTTCAAGTCTCTGCACAGTCAAGCCTCCTATCTGAGTGTGTTGCTCCGTTCGCTATCAACCTCCTTGTGCTCTCAGGTCCGCAAACCTAAAGTGAGCCTGAAGGAGTTCTGCCATGTTTTGGAGTTGCTAATGCTAACCGTTAGCTTCTACTAGACGAGACGCTCTCTGCTGTTTCCTGCTGAACAAACAACAGCTTTCCCCGTTGCGCGTCACTATGGGTGAATCCATAAATGTTATTTCCACACAAGTGAAACTTTTCAACTGTACAGTAGACATTTGTTGTAAAGAATGGTAAATGACTAATGGCCTGCACTCACATTGCACCTTTCTGAGTCAGAGGACTCCAAAACACTTTACAGGTGAAACTCAAAAAATGAGAATATGGTGTAAAAGTCCATTTATTTCAGTCATTCAACTTAGACTGAAAGACCATCTAAAGGCTCAGGAACCCTTTGCAGGTGTTCTGGATTCATTAGCTGATTAGAGGGTGACACTTTGGGTCTAGAATATTGAATCTTTTCACAATATTCTAATTGTCTGATATTTTAAAATGTGGGGTTTTCATAAGCTTTAAGGCATAATCATCACAATTATAACAGATAAAGGCTTGAAATATCTGGGTCTGCATCTAATGAGTATACCTCATATATTAGTTTCACTTTTTAAGTTGAACTAATGAAAAAATGAACTTTTGCACCATGTTTACTTTTTCCACATTAGACCTGTACAATACAGTCAGTCTTTCACACACATGGTGATGAGCTGCAGTGTAGCCACAGCCACCCTGGGGCAGACTGACAGACACTTAATCCATTTTTTTAATTAAATAAATTTTGGTGTTTACTAAAATGACTGGTGCATTTGTTAAGAATGAATGAATGAAGGAAGGAAAAAATAAATCATTGCTCTCACCTTGTGCCAGCCTCTCCAGCCTCTTGCCGTGCTCAGGTGGGATAGTGTACCTGCAGATAAAAGAGGTAAGGAGGCTCAGTTAGTTTAATTACTGAAATGCTGAAGAGTCTGACCTCTGCAAATCATGATGGAGTATTAGATAGTTCCAAACCGAATTCATTATATGAAAAAAAACCAAGTTCAACTTTATCAAATGAAAGCATTTTTGCATGTAACACAGATCACATTCTTCATATAATGAACTATGCTTGGTGTGTAAAGCAAATTCAAGCTTTGAACCTAAAATGAATAAATCAGAAAAATGCTCAAACACCAAAGTAAAAGTCCCACTGACCCAAGTGGGAAAACACGAACAAACGAGCTCTTAGTCACAGTCTGAACTGTTGCACGTCAGACCTCCACACTAAAAATAATCAGGGCTGTTTGTGTATTGCTAGCTGGCTGCACTTAACGTCCGCAAAGCTGTGTGGCTGGCTGTGGAGGGGGAAAAAAACCTCCTGCTGAGAACATTTGTGAAAATTACACGCAGACTCTAAAACACCTTCACAGTTTAAGCTAACATAACTGCATCAATCTCTAAAAAAATTGTGAAAAGGCTGTTTTGGAGGTGCATAGAGTGTGATGTGATTGGGAGGATAGAAGGAACAAGAGGAGGCTGTGATAGAAGAGATAAAATGACTAAATGCTAAAGAGCAGAAGCAGGATGGGTGACCGTTTGGGGAGTGCTGGCTTATTTCTCAGCCCCGAGCACTTAACAGTTTAGGAAATGAAGTTATGCTCGGTGCATCCTTCAGCCCTTTTTACCTACAACCTCTCCTTCACTCGCATTCTTTTTGAGACATCCATCCATTTTCTTCAGCTTTAACGGAGTCGGGTCGCAGGTCAGCAGCCTAAGCCGAGGGGCCCAGACCTCCGTCTCCTCGGCCATCTGGGCCAGCTCCTCCAGAGGAATCCCAAGACGTTTCTTGACTAGATGAGACAGTCTCCCCAGCGTGTCCTGGGTCTTCCTTTAGGTCTCCTCTTGGTAGGACGTGCCCGGAAAACCTCACCAGGGAGGCGTCCAGGACGCATCCTGACCAGATGCCCAAGCCACCTCAACTGGCTCCTCTCGATGTGGAGGAGCAGCGGGTCTACTCCGAGCCCCTCCCGAATGACCGGACTTCTCACCCAATCTTTAAGGGAGAGCGCAGCCACCCAGCAGAAGAAACTCGTTTTGGCCGTTTGTATCCACAATCTCGTTCTTTCAGTCACTACCCAAAGCTTATGACCATAGGTGAGGGTAGGAACATAGATCGACCAGTAAATCGAGAGCTTCGCCTTCTAGCTCAGCTCTCTTTTCACCACGACAGACCGGTACAACACCCGCATCACTCCAGACACAGCACCAATCCACCTGTCGATCTCATGCTCCAGCTTTTCCTCACTTGGAAAAAAGACTAAGATACTTTAACTTCTCCACTCGAGGCAGGACCTCATCCCTGACCTGGAGACTTCATTCTACCCTTTTCAAGACAACTACCTTTTAAATAATGGGGATTTTAAAAATGCCTAAATGAATTTAAGACATGATTCAGTTGTTAGTAAATCATTTTAAAATCAGAAATCTGAGCAAATGTGTCTGTTAAGAAGTAGGCAGTTTTGGCATGCCTGGTACCCCCTAGTGTCCATTTGTAGAACCACTGTGCGTTTGTCTTATTAACAACTTAATTGAACAGCTGAAATGTCTCTGCAGCCTTCCTTAATCTCTACAAGAGTGATTCATCACTAAATTAAACAAATCGGCTGTGTTCATGATCTAAAACATGCAGCAAACATGCTGGAAGCAGACTCCAGTGGCTGGTATGTCAGCCCAACAGCCGCCTGTAAGTCTGAAGTTGCAAGTGAGATATTCTGGTCATAGGGGCGATAGGGGCTGGGTGGCCTTTCATTAACCTTGTAAAGCAGGGGTATTCAATTCCAGGCCTGGAGGGCCGGTATCCAGCAAGTTTTAGTGGTTTCTCTGCTCCAACACACTTGATACAGTGGTTAAATCACCTGTGCAGCAGCTCATCAGGCTCGGCAGGAGCCTGTTAATCACCTTCTGATTGAAATCAGGTGTGTTGAAGCAGGGTTAAAACTGAAACGTGCTGGGTACAGTTCCGGAACTGCGCTGCTCTGGGTGGCTGCATGTTAGAGTAGCTCTGTTGACTATATGTAAGCTTGCCTTTTTTGGACATTTTTTCTTCTAGTTTCTCAAGAAAAACTGTATTTTTTGGACATTTTGATTTTCTGTTTCTGGTGCTGTGAAGCTTGGATTTTTACTGCTATTTTTTTTTTCACTTTTTGAGCATTTGTTATGATGTGTAACCATGGCAACAAGCTGGTTTACAATCGGAAGCAGCTGATTAACATTGGAAAGGCTGAAATAATACCTCAAATGAAGCCACAAATCCCAAATGAGCTAAGACGCAAGAAGCGAGGGTGCAGAGCGGGAGCAAAACCGAGTCAGAGAAAAAGGAAATTCAAACCATCTCTTCCATCGATCATAATGGGCAATGTGAGATCACTGGCCAACAAGATGGATGAAATCCAAGCCCTTTCAAGGACTCAGCCAGAGTATCGGCAGTGCAGTGTAATGTGTTTAACTGAAACGTGGCTGCAGGACCATATCCCTGATTCCAGCGTCTCTCTGCCAGGATTCCTGACTGGACGAGCAGACAGAGATCTGAAGAGGAGCGGGAAAAGAAAAGGAGGTGGAGTGGCAGTGCTTGTCAACAACAGATGGTGCCATCCAGGTCATGTTACATTCCACCTTCAGCCATTGCTGAAAGTGCATGTGATGCCATCAGTTCCGTTGTCGCTAAGCTACAAACCCAGCACCCCAATGCATTTGTGGCTATCATGCCTCGCTTTCTGCTACACTTCCAACATTTCAACAGTTTGTCAGCTGCTCCACCAGAGAAAACAAGACATTGGATTTGTGTTATGCAAATGTAAAGAATGCATACATGTCCAAAACAAGAACACCTCTGGGACAATCAGATCACAATCTTGTTTTTCTCTGCTCAGATTACGAACCACTTGTTCAGACGCAAACTGTGATAAGAAGAACTGTGAGAAAATGGTCACAGAACGCCGAAGAAGCCCTGCAGGGTTGTTTTGAGACCACAGACTGGATGACCATCTGCCAAGGATATGAAGAGGACATCAATGCCATGACTGGATGTGTCACTGACTATACAAACTTCTGTGTGGACAACATTATACCCACCAGAACAGTGAGATGCTTCGCTAATAACAAACCCTGGATCACCAGTGAACTGAAGAATCTGCTAAATGAGAAAAAAGAGCCTTCAAGGAGGGAGACAGGGAATTATTGAGGAGTATACAGAAGCAACTGAAGATCAAGATCAGAGACAGTTAGGAGGCATACAGGAAGAAGCTGGAGAACAAACTACAGAGGAACAATATCAGATGTCTGGTCAGGGATGAAGAAAATCACAGGCTTCAAGCAGAGTAAGGATTGCACAGATGGCAGCCTGGACACTGCAAATGAACTGAACAAGTTCTTCAATAGGTTCAGTTCAAGAACAAACCCAGCATCCTCCTCGCCTGTCCCCAGCCAATTAGACATCCCATCCTCCTCTGATCCAACATTTTTCTATCACACGCCAGCTCTTTTGTCCTCTAACGCAGTCATGGACTCTTCTGGTTCTATAAATCTGTCTTCAACCAAGTCAGGAGATGCTGCTGCCCCAGTTACCTCCCCCTCCCACCTATCTGTCTCTAGAAGTCAGGTGAAGAGGCAGCTGGAGAGACTGAACAGGAACAAGGCTGCAGGTCCAGATGGTGTCAGCCCCAGGGTACTGAAGGCCTGTGCAGAGCAGCTCTGTGAGATTCTGCAGCACCTCTTCAACCTCAGCCTGGCCCAGGAGAAGGTTCCAGTCCTGTGGAAGACATCCTGCCTTGTTCCAGTTCCAAAGAAAACTCGCCCATCAGTCAATGACGACTACAGACCGGTTGCCCTCACATCCCACATCATGAAGGTCCTGGAGATTCCTGTTGGTCCACCTGAATAAGCAAACTAGAACATATCAGGACCCGCTGCAGTTTGCTTATCGCCCTGGAGTTGGAGTTGAAGATGCCATCATCCAGCTGCTTCAACCAACCCACTTTCATCTGGACAAAGCAGACAGCACTGTGAGGATCATGTTCTTTGATTTCTCCAGTGCATTTAACACAATCCAGCCTGATGTACTTTGCCAGAAACTCCAGAAGACACAGGTGGGGGCCTCAACTATCACCTGGACTAAAGACTACCTGACAAACAGACCACAGTTTGTGAGGCTGAAAAACTGCACATCAAACTAGGCGATCAGTAACATTGGAGCACCACAGGGGACTGTACTCTCACCATTCCTTTTCACCCTGTACACCTCAGACTTCCAATACAAATCAGAGACCTGTCATCTACAGAAATACTCAGATGACTCTGCAGTCGTCAGGTGTATCAGAGATGGACAGGAAGCTGAATACAGAGAGCTGGTGGAGTGCTTTGTGGCATGGTGTGGAAACAATCATCTGACCTTGAACGTGAACAAAACAAAGGAGATGATTTTAGACTTCAGAAGAAACAGGGTGGAGTCTAACACTGCTTCCATCATGGGAGAAGAAGTGGAGGTGGTTGAGGAATACAAATACCTTGGAGTTCACCTGGACAACAGACTGGACTGGAGAAAGAACAGCGAAGCCATTTACAAGAAGGGACACAGCAGACTGCACTTCTTGAGGATGCTTAAGTCCTTCAATGTCTGTAGCAAGATGCTGCAGATCTTCTACAAGTCTGTTGTTGAGAGTGTAATCTCTTCAGCCATCGTCTGTTGGGGTAGTAGCATCAGAAGCAGGGACCTGAAAAGGCTCAACAGCCCAATAAAAAAGGCTGGTTCTGTTCTGGGGGCGACTGTGGAACCATTGAAGATAATGCAAAGAAGGACTCTCCAGAGAATCAAGAAAATGATGGACAACCCTGAGCATTCTCTTCACAAGACTGTCCAACAACGGAAGAGTGTCTTCAGTCAGAGGCTTCTTCAGTTTCGCTGCAACACTGACCGCTACTGGAGATCCTTCCTGCCAACAGCCATTGTAATATACAATAACTCTTTGACTTGATTATTATTATTATTATTATTATGAGCTACTACAGCAATCAACTTCCCTCTGGGATTAATAAAGTATTTTTGAATTGAATTAAATTGTACTGGCCCTCCAGGCCCGGAACCCTGCTGTAAAGGGTCTTTTTTAGCCCATACTGGCTCAAAAAAGTTATTTAAAAATATGTAAAAGTTGTATAGTATGGCTTTAAACTGATTTTTATTGTTCTTTCTTCATGTATGATAAAGTAACCCTGCAGCTTTGATTATGTATCACAGCAGAGTCATGTCTTACCATTCCGACTGTTTATGCTAGTGTTGGAGGAGGAAGAGACATCCACACAAATGCCACATTTAGAAAGACTCATTTATTTGTAAGAGTGAGGGAATCAGGAAGGAAGCCAATCCATTCAATCATGAAGGCTTGTGATATTTTTTTATTAGTGCAATCATTTCCTCTAGGATGGGCAACTCTCCACAGACCACAGGCTAAGAGCTAAGAGTAAAAAAATAAATAAAGCAGGATCTTTTTGCTGAACCGCATGGATGCTTGAAACAAACTAAGAAATGGAAGAAGATGAGAAAGGGAGACAGAGCTGGTGAGAGGAAAAACATTTAATGAGAGAAGAGAGACAGGGAATGAGCAGAGGACAGAGAGAGGAGATGAAAATAAGTCAAAAGCAAGTGAAAGAAAATGTCCAAGTGGTTAAAAGACAGAGCCACACTGCCACCTGTAGACAAAAGCTTAGAGCTTCACAGATCCACTCTTAGGAACACACAATACCCTCCCATCTAAGCAGTGATGGAGCATTACCAATAACAGGATCAATAAAAACAAGTGATTCGTATTTCCGGTCATCCGATGAGTCACAAATGATCTATTTGAGAAAGTTTGCACCAATAGTTTACTTCACCTCATTTATGTGTGTTTTTTTACAAAAGCACAAAATAAAAACATATCAAGGTGTACAATCAAGAGCATGAACTGGTCCTGTGGCTGTGAGACAAAGACAATAAAAGGTAATAACTTCTAACTGCAGGCAGATTCAATTATCCTTCAGAGACAGCTGGAAACTTTGCATTTATTCCAAATTTAACCTCACTTAAGGCTACGATTTTTCATTATCAAGCCCACAATGTGTGTGTGTGTGCCTACCAGGCATTCTCATAAGTGTCAAAATGAGATCCCATGATGCACTCCAACTCCACACGGGGGCCGCTCTTCCTCGTTGACCTTTTCCAACTTTAAGCTCACTCATCAGATCCTCCCCTTTAATTTTTCATATTGCAAGCTTCAGCTCTTATATTAGAAGCTTTAACAAGGTCATTAGCTCTTCTTCAAACTATTTAAATATAGTTTGGGATGCACTTCTTACTGGACTTTGTGGGTCAAATTAAGTTGGGATCAGAGCATAATTATGACACACCAAAGAAAAGTAATGTGTGTTAGTGTTTTTGTTTAGCTGGATCAAAATGTTAATGCCAGCCTTCTGTAAGGAGAGAGACTGGTATTGATTTTTTCCATCCAACTCTCTAGAAAAAGTACATTTTCTAAATAGTTTGAATGTTCCTTTAAAGGTTACACAACTAGCCGACACAGCGTGACACTTTTCTGTACAAATGTGCACAAATTTCAGACTGCCACTAGCCTGAGATCTGTTTGAAAGTCTGTTTCATACAAGCTGCAAAATCAGCTTTTCAGCACATGTCCTCTAGCTCCCTTCTTCCCTTGTT
This sequence comes from Nothobranchius furzeri, assembly GCF_043380555.1. Lineage (NCBI taxonomy): Eukaryota > Metazoa > Chordata > Actinopteri > Cyprinodontiformes > Nothobranchiidae > Nothobranchius > Nothobranchius furzeri. The sequence continues at coordinate 64,713,968 of NC_091748.1, forward strand.
TCCATGGCAGCAACATGCATGTCACTTTGGCAGCGGGAAAGGTAACGGACACATCAGGCAGCATGCAAAAAGGGGAAGTCTTTAGTGTAGAATCTTCTCTAAGATGAGTGTAATTAATCTCTGGTGGGGCGGCATTCCTGGCAGGTGGAATTAAGGTGTCATCACTGCAGCGAATCCACAGGAACTTAATCTATTTGTGGCATCAATACTTTCAACATATTCAGTAAATAAGGTGCAGCTTTCTGCCTCAGCTCTCTCCTCTCAACAACAGATTGTTACAGTGTTCCCATTAAGGCAGACTCCTTCTCAATCTGCTCAACGGCGCCCAGACATGTTTAACTCCCACTCATCAACAGGTCCCCCAGACACGAACATCAGAAAGTGACTCCACACCAAGAAGAGCTATTCACGCTTTTCTCAATCTGTCCTGTTTCACCGCCCGTTCCTGTGGGTTCCTGCTGGGATGAGGAAGGACCAGCCAAGTTCAACATATACAGCAGTGGTTCCAAATTATTTTCCATCACGCCCCCCCCTTCAGGCAACAATTTTCTCCGCACCCCCCGGCAGCCAACCACACACAACACACAAAACACACACACACACACGTTGTATGTGTTTTGTCCTCTTGTTTACGGTCTTTCTTCTGTTACCATGTATATCACAGAGCAAACATGGTAACAGATCTACAGGTCAAATCTATAGATTTTAAGTAAAATTTTGGAGCTATGGTAACTAGATGCAATACTCCAAGGGTTACATATTTTGTAGATTTTTTTTGTCAAAGCCCAAGCTAGTGTCCTCGCTAAAGGAGCAATTCAATGCAGAACCTTCAGCTTTCCATTTCTCTCCTGAGAATTGTCAAACAATAATGGTTCAAAACCAGTAAAATACACAGGGAGTTGGGAACTGATAGGATCATAATAAACTCCTCCCTTTGCAGGAAACATGGCTGGGATACTCTTAATATAAAAATAAATCAAACTTTCAATTCACTTACATCAGCCTTTCCTTGCCTTCCACCTGCATGCTGTAAGGCTACTCTTTCACCTGACAGCAGATTTACTCTTGTGTGTGTCGGGATACAGAAGCAGTTGAAAGACTTTTAGCACTGACAACAATATGCATGCATGCGTGCATGCATGTGTGTGTGGGCAGAAGAGGTAGTTATGATGAAGACTGACTTTGATCGGCACAGAGTGGCTAAGGGAATAAACTTAATTTCACAAACCGCTGCGCTATGAGTGAAAGAGGAAAACAAAGTGTTTGAGTCTGTGTGTTTTAAAGGAATTTGCCTTATTTAACTGCCTGTAATTACCCTGTCACACACGAGTATAAAAGTGAAGTCATTCGGTTTTGGTTCATAAAAAAAGAAAAAAAAAATGTGAGAGTGCTTGGTGAGAAATCAAGAGTGAAAGTAACCAAGGGAGGGTGAGAAAACAACAAAGAAGCTGCATGAAGAATGCAAAAAGATATACATATTTATTTATCACTGCAAAAGCTAACCTTTTATAACGATAAAGCGGATGTAAAAATAAAAATTACAAAACTACAAGATTAAAGACACTGCATATTTGAAGCAATCAAATAAAAAATTCAATATAACGCTCTGCAAGATCTGGTTTAAAAATGATGCAAACATGGTTAAATGTATATGAAACGGAGAAATCTCATTAGATTGGTAATGGTATCTAATGGGTACATCAGGATAAGCAGCAACGCAACATCGAATTTAGCTAATCTTACAGCCATCGTCATCAAGTTCTAGCGCACAAACAACGTGTAAAAAACTAAACATACCTTAATGATTTCATTTCAGATGTGTCAGCGCAGCTTGATGCATCTCGATTTTAACTACGGACACACACGCTTATACTTTGACAGCAAGTTGTAGAAACAACAAAAAAACACTCAGTGAGAGGTGTGAAAATGAAATAGATGATTTTAATGAGATCACATCACAGCAGAAAACAGCAACACACATCCAACACAGCAGGAGGTGGACAGGAGACGGGAATGACAGGAGGGAGGAGGTGGGGATGTGGACGGGAAAAAGAAGAAAAGCTTAAACACACACATACACCCACACCCGACTCGGACTGCTGGATCAGCCCTTTTCCCTCCTACCGTGACAGCAATGGAAAACAACAAGAGGCTTGGGAAAAGGCTTAAAACACACTTTGAAACAATGCTGCAAAATCCAGACCAGTAAAAGCCCGCTGCACACACAGAGCTGACTGACTAACATGAGATAACCAATCTGAGACAAGCTAAACCACCTGCCAGTTATTTTATACTAGAACACGCTGTGTCAACGGGAGGGAGCCCAGCACTTACTGTTGCACAGCATGTTGTCACCTTTAACAGAGCCGAATGGCCTTCGGTCAATAATCAGTTTTACACCTGTGCTTTTATACAGAAACAAGAACCTGGAGTCCAAGTAAAAGACCCAGTCGAGCCATAACCAGAGCTCAGCGCTACCTGTGCAGCATGAACCGCGTCATCGGTTCAACAGATTGTGGATTTGGTGAAAAATCTTATAACACCTCTGTAAAACATGTATGAGGTTTCAGAAGCGGTGCTGAGTGGCTTCACAGTCAAGTAAGTTAAAAACAATAAAACGTTTTTTGATTTAATTTAACATAAAAATGTGTTCAAAATATATATAATCTTTACAGAAATTTGCATTTTACAGGTTAATTAAAAACAATAAAACCCTTTAATTTAAATGGAAGGAAAAATCACATAAATTTACATTTTAGGTTACAATATCCGACATGTTAATTTCCTTCCTAGTGTCCTTTTATCCATCAAGTCCATAAATAAAAAACTCAGAAGGGTACTTGTGCCTGAATAACACTAGATGGTGCTGTTTCCCATAATCTCTGATATAATTTGAGAGGAATCCATGTTTATCAGAAAGGTTAATTAATTTAGAACAAATATGAACGGCAGATGTGTCTCAGAGGAGCAGATGTATGGAATGATCTGGATAACACTTTAAAATCTATCTGTGAATGCATTTAAAAAGGTTTAAATCAAATATAATAAACAATTATGCAGCATTAGAAATAAATCAAAAATTAATTCTGTGTTTGGAAAACTACTTTAGAAATAATTTTATTGATGAAATGTATGTGTAATTAATCATTAATTTGATTGTAAATAACTGATGTTAACTATTTTGTTGTCATTCGGTCGACAGTAAAATTGTGTGTGCTACATGCACTAAGCTGTAATTAGGTTTGGCCTTAGAGAAGTGTTTCACTTCAGCCAAACCCTTTTCAGTCATTGCTGTAAGTTAGGAGGTCAATTTCATTTGTGTAAAGATATTACTGACATTCATTTGAGACAAGTGGGATGGCAGGGAAAGATGCCAAAGCAGTTAACTGAATGTTTTGTCAAACAAACAAGGTAGCCATTTTGTTTATCAATGATAAGACATGATTATAAAGGAAATGTTGAAGTATCAGTGGACATCTTTATGCAGCTTGTAGTCACAAAAACAGAGCAGTACTGTCCTCCAAAAGCACCAAAAATGAGTTTTAAAATACCGTATTGACCCGATTATAGGACAGCCCCCCTTTCCAAGACTAATCTTTGGGAAAAGACAAAAAAAAATCACTTTTTAAACAAATTTTCTAAAAATCTGAAAACAAATACTGAGCAAAAAAAATACTATTTTTATGCAAACTATCAGAACAAGTGAGGCTTTTATTCACGGACGTCCTCTGCCTCCCTGTACTCACCTTCATGCTGCTGCGGTCCTGCCCAGCTCCTCCCACAGAACGTAATCCTAATTGCCATCCAAGGCATCCATGCCTGCACTGTTTGACGCCTCTGCTGCATTGGCCACCATACTCTTAAAATTAGCATCATAACTCTGCCTTAGTAGCTTGTTAACTTGCCCTGATTATAAGATGACCCCACATTTTAAAATGATATTCAATTAAAAAACCTTGTCCTATATTCGGGTCAATACCATAAGTGAAGAGTTTTTAAGTGCGATTGTGTGTGTAAAGGTGAAAATACTTGACTGACCAAGACTTGGGCTGCCCAAAGTGCAGATAGTTGATACTGTAGAGGTCCATGTCCTCCGTGTGCCAGGCAAAGGTGGTTTTCCACATGCCGAAATACAGGTATGGCGTGTTGACACCTTCGATCACAATGCCGCACTCCTGCTCCACCATATCCAGCAGCGTGTTGAGATGGCCAATGTTCCACTCTTGGATGTTCTGGACAAAACAAATGTGTGCATTGTCATACACAACTAACCGGAAAAGCTATTTTAAATGTCTTTTCTGTGCTAGCCACCAATCCCAGATCTGGGGCCTCATTTATCAAACGTTCGTAGAAACTTTCCTATATTCTATCCTACGAATGGAATTTAGAATGTTCGTACGAACAGCCCAAAGTCGAAACGTGTGGTGGCCTCTCGTCCGCAAGTTCCTCCGCAATCGGCTGTTGATAAATCCCACTTGTGCGTACTTGTGCCTGTTGACAGCCACTTTGCATAGAGAAGCGTCCTCAATTAACCATATTTGGTTATATATGCTACATCCTCAGCACATGAAGGGATCCCCCTTTTTTTTCAGAAAAAATGACAAAAACTTTATTGACAACGAGATCGAAACACTGGCTGCCGAAGCGCAAAAGAACCAAACAAGTTACAGAGGTTAGAAACGTGGTCGGGACAGAGGAGAGGTTCCTGTCGGAAAAAAATTTAAAAAATTTATCTGGTAAATCGTTGAGTATCGGGTTGTCGTTTACATTTAAGGAGTCGTTTTGTTTGGAGTTTGTTTCATTTGGAAATGTTGTCTGAGAGTGCAGCCTCTGAGCTGTCATTCAGTCTGGTTACCTTAGCAACGCGGTGTGTATGATCGGGGAGCAGAGGAGGTTCTGGGGGGGTTCTCGTATAAAATATGACCTGGGGTCGGACTCCTGAGTTTTGTCTGTCACGCCACAAAGGGTCCCAAATCCCAGCGTAGCAGAAGGATTTCCTTTGAGATCAGAGCGCTCACGGAGAGAGCATTCCCTCCAGAGAGCACACTCTGGTAAATCCTCCAATAACTCAGATCAGCCATGACACAATGTCAGATTCCCATCGGTCACATGTATCTTTTATTGGTTTTAGCAGCAATTATGCGAAAAAGCCGTTTTTCCACACTGACAAAATTACATACTAGATAAATAAATTGTGGATGAGAAACACATTTGGATGACTGAGACATTCTGTCTTGTGCTTCCCCGTTCTGCTACTAGATGCTTTGCATTCGCACGGTCAGAGATCTTCTTACATTTAGGAACGTTTCTACCACAAGTACAGAATGACAAATACCACACAATGCGTAGAATTGTTCCTACGCACGAAAAACGCACAGAACTGTGCGTAAGTACGTTTGATAAATGAAGACCCTGGTCACCATCAACATTTCAGCACTTAGTTCAAATTTACCCAAATTGGTAAAGAGAATCTTTTAGATAAAGAAGACAAAAACTAAAATGCAAACCCGTATCTGATCAGCTTGATTCTAATGCCTTATTTGTTAATATGTTATCAGTGATTATTGATTTTATGTGTCCAAATGTTCGACTTGTTAGGTACATTTTGAAAAGGAAAGTAAGTAGGACTGCTCACTTCGTCATAGATAGAGCCGCTAACATCAGCCCCATAAATGGGCGACACAAACGTCAGGTTCTTCCAGTACTTCCTCTCTAGATCATCAAAGTCTTTGTGGCGAGGTGTGCAATACCTAAACGAAAAAAGAAAAAAGAAACACAAAGTTCAGGAACCATATTTAAAATGACAGCTAATAACTCTTAAAGTGGGCCTTTAACGCTAGCATTTATGTCAGCCAACGGCTTTTACTGGGCTCATTTTTGTACCAGAAATCAGGATGCATCAAGTAAAAAAAGATTCTTGCAACAGCTGAAGTTCCTCTAGAAGCTTTAAAACCTGAAAAGCAACTTTGTGATTAACAAAAAGGGCAAAAGTCACAGACAACAACTCTTGTTTCCATTCACAACACACCAACAAAATTATTCTTTTAGTAGAAGTATATCAGCTGACCATCAATGTAGGGCTGAAATGAATCATCGAATGGTTTGAGTCATTAAATTCCTTCAATTATTTTTCACTAATTTGAAGCTTCGTTAAATGTGTGCACCACAGTCTGAAGACATTTTACTGGAGCACAACATGCTGTGGAGGAAAACAGAGAAACCAGCAAAGAGACATCCATTGTAAAAGGCAGAAGTGATTTAAAGCTACAGATCAAAAGTTAAACTACGAGCAGATTGGCTAACGCTAATACTAGCGCATACAAATTATTAAGCCTTTTATAATTTTGTTGTTTTATTTTCATATTTTTAGTAGCAGACCAGTCTCGTTTCACTTGGAATATCAAATAGATTATTTGATTAATCAATGGAAGAGTTTATGGAATATTCAAAGATATCTAATAGCTGCAGCCAAGCTGACCCTAATCCTACATCAATGTACTTACCAGCAAATCCAGGTCATTTGATTAAACCTTAAAGATTTTCTGGGCCACAAGAGGGCAGCAAAAAATATTAAAAGAACGAGAGACATGTTTGCAACACTATGGTCCAAATTGAAATCCAAAAACACTTTAATAATGCAGAGACATGTTTAAGTTTACCATTATTTTACGAAAACCCAACGATTAGATTCACTTCGGTTACTACTTATGCTCAAAGCAACTAGAGCTGAAACGATTCCTCGAGTACCTCGAATAATTCGAGTACAAAAAATCCTCGAGTCAAATTCTCTGCCTCGAGGATTCGTTTAATTCATATTTAATTAATTCATGGCTTTGCAATCGCCCGGGGTCATGTTTCACCCGGACCGAAATAAGTGACGCACATGCCCACTGGACTGAATGCACACGCGAGTGGCGAATGTAACTTAACTTTCTCTTAACAACGTGGACCCCGGTGGAGTGCGAAAAAGACAGAAAAAGTCAAAGGTGTGGGACCATCTTTCACGTCGTAAGGCGGAAAACGTAGTCCAGTATAAATACTGTAAAATGGATTTAGCCTATCACAACACCACATCCTCCATGCTGCATCACCTGTAAATGTCCCTTCTGCAAGCGGACTCAGAGCCTCTACAAGATAATGCTTTTTAGCCTGTTTTTCTATATATTCTGCGGACTCTGCGACTTTTTCATTTGTAGCACTCAGTTTCAGCTCACACCGTACATCTGGTAGCAACACGTCGGACTTAAAATGTGCTAAAAATAGCAGTTTTTACACAACACGTCGGACTTTCTATTGTGTTATTGATGTCCGTTGTCCCTCGGGGTTTCTGCAGGAGGACACGGGTATTTATGAGTGGCGGAGGAAAACGAAAGAAAGTAAATAAATGTTTTGTGATCAGTATAATTTGAGAAAACCACAGCAAACATGCTTTTGGCAATCCTTGTTAGTGTGAGAAAAAAAGTGTAGAAATTAAAACGGACGTATGTTAATAGGGAAACAGCCGGCGAGCTGTTTGCGCCGTGAGCGGTTCTGTTTCTGTTTGGGCCGCAGCCGCTCGCAGCGCTACTTCAACAGTTATCCTCCTAGTTTTTGTCTGGCTTGCAGGCTAGCAGATTCTCACACGAGGGGAAAATCGGCTCAGGTTGTTTACTTATTTTTTGCACAGGCATTTGTTTACTGTGAAGTAAAGTTGAAGTGCTGAAGTTATGCAAACTAATTTTGAATAAAACTTGAAGAATAACTGGCAATTGCTTGCTCATTTTAAGAGGTCTTTCATAATTATAACATGCTATTTGATATCAAATCACTTTTATTGTCACGTCACATGTGCAGGTACACTGGTACAGTACATGCGAGTGAAATTCTTGTGTGCGAGCTTCACAGCAACAGAGTTGTGCAAAAATACGGTAATGTAAAAACAAGTAAAATATAAAAATGGCTAATCTAAGTATACAAATGAATAAAGTAAACAATAAGATAAGAGATATAAAATGTACAGAGGTTGGTATGTGCAAAACAGTGGCATTAATGTACAGTATGGAGTGTGTAATGTTGGAACTTGGTGGAGCTCGCGACGAGGCAGCCATACTCGACGCCATCTTGGCTCATCAATATATGATATAATGGTTTACAAACACAAAAGGGTAATTTATTAGAGTACTCGATTAATCGAAAAAAAGATTCGATAGAGTACTCGATTACAAAAATATTCGATAGCTGCAGCCCTAAAAGCAACTTTTAGACTTTCAAACTCGGTCTTAACTTGTGATTTGCAAGTAGGGTTGTGATTGTTTTGTTTTAATTTAAAGAAAAGTCATTTCTCTTCACTCCAAAGGAAATAAATCTGTTATGTATTGCTGACTTAACAAAAGAAACTGAATATTCAAACACAAAGAAGTAAACATACAAGACTGTGCTAAAGTTTTAGGCGGGTGTGGAAAAAAATGCTGTGAACAAAGAACGCTTTCAGAAATATAAATGATTGTTCATTTTTATCAATTTGCAAAACACAAAGTGAGTGACCCCAAACATCAGGCTAAACTCATTAGGATCCATCTCCAGTTTAAAGAAGAAGTCCTGGAAGTGATGGTGTGGCCCCCACAAAGCCCTGATCTCAACATCGTGAAGTTTCTGAGATTACATGAAGACAGAAGGATGTGAGGAAGCCTACATCCACTGTGGTTGGTTCTCCAAGATGTCTGGAACAACCTACCAGCCCAGTTCCTTCAACAGCTGTGTGCAAGTGTAGCTAGAAGATCTGATGCTGTTTTGAAGGCTCACACCAGATATTGATTTAATTTAGATTTCTCTTTTGTTCATTCACTGTTTTTGTTGATTGGTGAAAACAAATAATCAACACTTCCATTTTTCTAAGCATTGCCTGTTTACAGCAGTTTTTCCACACCTGCCTAAAACTTTTGCACAGTTCAGTGTTTAAGATAAAATGTATGAATAAAGCTGAAGGACTAGAGGCCAACTTACTTCTTGCTGTTGGCCAGCTTGCGGAATTCACCAACAGTCATGGATTTCTTCTGAATGTTGTACTGGGTAAACAGGCCTGACTGACCAGTCACCACCTGACTGATGGGTGCTGGGATCACCATGTCCTCGATGGTGTCGTAGCACTTGCGTGGTTTCCAGCCCTCGGGAGGAATCACCTGAACAAAGAAAGGTTTGGTCATGTTAATTTGCAGATAAATAGGCTAATGCTCTAGATTCCTTATAGGGTAGGAAAGGAATGACAAGACTACAGCAAGTTTTATTAGGAGTGGTTCACTCATTTCATCGATACATTTGCAGTTGTTTCTATAGGAATGAAAGCCTTGTAAGTGTGTGTGTGTGTGTGTGTGTGTGTTGGGGGGGGGGGGGGGGGTTCAGATGTGCCTGTTTCAGCATGGAGCATTCAGCTAGAGGAAAAATTAGCTAGTTCAGATGACAGGATTATTTATCTTATCTCCTGATATTTTGACATCTCGCCTCTGATTGGCCAACAGCAAGATGACTCTACCACCGACTCAGTTTTCTTTGCAACATTAATGCTTTATTAAAAACAAGCCCAAAGGAGTTCTGCTGTGTGGTGGAGATGCTAATGCTAACTGCTAGCCTCTATTAGTCGAGATGTTCTCTGCTGTTTGCTGACCGATTATAATCACAAATTATAATTCATAATTTGTTTTGGAGTGAAACACACCTGAATGTGTAGGTGGGGGTTATGTTATGTGCATATAGGTGTTGTAATACCTTAGCCAGGCCAGCACGATGAGCTCCTTGACTCTCCATGTAGACAATATATTTTGCAAAGTCCTTAAACTCCTCCATGGTGGGCCGGAAGGTCATGATCTTACAGCTTGGGTTCTTGGCAGCATTTGGAGGCAACGGTGCTGGCAGAGGAACCTGGGATGGCTCAGAACCAGGGACAGGAACTGATGTCGCTCCCGGGTCTATGGGCGGAACCGGGGGGGAATGTGGACTAACATTTTGTTCTGAAGTCACAACATCAGGAGTTTCAGTGATTGCTGGCTCCTGGGTAGGACTCTGGTCTTGGGCTGCAGCGGAGTCCAGAGCAGGAGGAGAGGCTGGGGCCGGATCGGAGGCTGAGGATGGGGCAGGGTTTGGGGCCGACTCCATGTCCGTGGGCATGTCAGTAGCCATTGGAAGCTTGAAGGTTTGCAGGTAAATCTGTCAAGTACAACACTGGTGGTTAAAGACAGTTTAATTTATTTGAGTTTTCTCTACTCTCAAAAACAAACACAGAAAACGGAAATGACGACAACCAAACAGGTTCCAAAGGCTCAAAACTGTATGCAAAAGGGATGCACTAAGCTCAATGTGATCACTAAAAAACTTTCAAAGTATAATCTAATGTTAGGAGCTTTTACATTTTTATCATAAATTAGTATTAACATAGTTTTATGCTTGACTGGATTATCTCGTGTGCAAATTAAGTACTGTGATTAATTTGTGTCGCTGCGTGATTGCTTAGCATGAGGATATCTGTAAAGCCAATAACACGAGTCAGTGACTCAATGCAATCTGCTGGGTTATAAGAAACTTTAATTGTGAAAATGAACTGAACTCAATGCAATAATTAGGTCCGATGGAAATATTTACTTTCCTAAATTTTCAACTTTTACAGAATAAGTTAAAATCACTGATGTTTATTTTTATTCTTCTTTGCTCCTCTTGTGAAATGTACACAATCCTGTCAACCTGCTTCGCTGTAATGACACCAAAATTTTCCCAATGAGGGACAATAAAAGAATTTTCTAATCTATTCTAATCTACTCTGTATACATTGTTAAAGCTAAAACCTGGAGTTTTCCCCCTTTTAGGAATTAGGTATGATTTTTAGAATGCGCGAGTCTAACCCTGTAATAGGCTTGAACGATTTTGGGAAAATATTGAACTGCCATTTTTCTAGGAGAAATTGCAACTTCAATTTGATTCCCAATTTTCTTCAAATTAAGGTTCAAAACATTATTCACAATATAGTGGTATAAATCATACCATATAAACATTAAAGCCACACGCTTTTCCACTTATTATCTTTTTAATGTAAAGTAGGAACATTTCACCCAATGTGGCCAGAACGCACAGCCTCACATCTTCTTTCTGCTTTGTGCCTGCTTGTGCAGAGTTCAATAAGCGGCGTTTTGTGAGAGAGAAAAAAAGACAAATCAGGTGGTCCAGAAAAACGTCCAGTTTTTTGTCAATAAATACATTTTAAAATCTAAGTTTTACCCCCAATTTTTCCTCCTAGCATTATTAGATTAGAGCAAGGACAACAAGAAAGTTATATATATATAGCACCTCTTGATAAAAATCACAAACACATTAAACATTATTATTATTATTTTATTTTTCTTAATGGGAGAATTTTTGCCCAGAAATCTAGATGGAAATTAGCAGAAGCTAAATAATTTAGCTCTGCATCTCGGTCTAGCCACGCTCAGTCTGGTGGCTGACCAATCACAGCACTCCATTGGTTTTGTGGGCCTCAGTTTGGTAGGTGGGATGTTACTGCGACTGAGTAAAACTAAGATGGCGACGGCTCATTTGAAACTGCTTTGGCATTAACTTTGGATTATTTAGGCTTGGGCTTTCCTTTCAGTCAAGCACAGATAGAAGTACAATGGCTTTCAGATACAATGTAGTCATAGAAACACTGTGTGTGTGTGTGTGTGTGTGTGTGTGTGTGTGTGTGTGTGTGTGTGTGTGTGTGTGTGTGTGTGTGTGTGTGCGTGCGCGTGTGTGCGTGTCTAAATGCTTGCTTAGTATGAGGATTGCTATAAAGACATTGCCACCAGTCAATTTGCTGGGTTCCCTTATACGTATAGGAAACTTTTTACTGATTGGCTTAATGAACTGACCTGTATTGGAACTTTGTCAAGTGCCTTGAGACGACCCTGGTCGTGATTTGGTACTTATATATATATATATATATATATATATATATATATATATATATATAAACTGAATTGAACTGAACTTAAGTTCTTTATTTAGAAAAATGTTATATTTGCATCTTTTTCAACAGTGAATGGTGGACATCCCTGTTGTCTGACGTTCGTAGCGGTGAGTACGTCACATTGTTTATTGTCCAACAGCCTATGGAGAAAGTTTGAAAGACAACCATAGATACCGTCCTACGACTGACTACAGCCCTTTTCACAAGACACACCATTCCAGCAAATCAGTGTAAACCTAGGGTTGTCACAGTAACCGGTGTAGTGGTAAACCCCGGTAAAAAAGTTGACAATAATAATAACCAACTTGTTTTTAATATATTATCTCAGTGGATTACCGTGGCTGTGGTGTAGGCGCGGTGACCCTTACCAGTCACTGTATCATCTGCTGAAGTTGCCGGTGGCATATGCGCGCTTTGTTGTTTACAACCTAAACTTTCTTGAAGCTAAAGCTGAAATAATGGCCGAAGAAGGAGACGGCAGCGCTCAGGACATTTATTATCCCCCAAAAAAGACAAAGTCGGAAGTATGGGCATTTTTTGAATATTTGAAGAATGCCGAGGGACAGTTGATAGAAGACAGCTATCCTGTTTGCAGCACATGCAGGAAAAGTGTGAAAGGCAGCAATGCTTCAAATCTCATGACACATCTGTGTGACCATCACCCACAACTCTGCAGTCAACGTAAGGCAAGTTAACATTAGCGTTTCAGCTAAAATGCGTGATCCGAGGATTTGGGTTGAGGGAGAATGCAACGAGTCGCTACATAAAGCAGCCGCAACGCCCGCTACCTGCATATAAACCGTGTTGCGGACACCCCCATATTGAAATGACGCTATCTATGCATTACAGGGCTCCCAGGGGCAGATAAGAGTTGGTCTCTCTCCGAGAATAATTATGAATTTAACAGTGACTACGTTTACATGCAGCCAATATCCGGGTTATGATCGGGTTAAGGTCGGTATTCGGGTTTCTGAGTTGATCAGAATAACCCGTTTACAAGCATAAATAGAAAGAGTTACCACTAACTTGCATGACCCGATGTAAATGCGGACGTTGGGGTAGCATCAGGACGTATGGACTACGTCCAGACGCAATATTCGTCATTTCTGGTTCTTCTTGTTCCGGTATCCGTGAAAACAACAACATGTTTCCCAGTTTGGAAGAGATAGCGACCGCGTTTGTTTGCGCTTTAGTTTCCTCGTCACTCCAAAAGTGTGGTACTGCGCCGCGACTCGCCATGTTGCTCCCAACTTGTTGTTTACTTCCGGTGTTCTGGCGCATACAAGACGTCTCGCTACTCAAAAGACCAAGATTCCTTGCGAACAGAGCATGCACAGAACACACGCTTTGATGGGGATACCCCGATATGCGTTTACACGACCAAACATCCGGGTTAGAAAAGGGTTACCCCAGGTTATGAGCATATCCGGGTTTTTGGCGGTGTTTACATGGACCTGCGGAACCGGGTTATTGTGAATATTCGGGTTTTAAAAGGGTTACTGGCTACATGTAAATGCACTCACTGGTTACATTTTCCCAAATCTGCAAAGCGCACTGGATGGACACAAACCGAAGACAATATTATTCCTGATATAGGGTTTATTACTCAAGTAAGGGTAAAAAATGTATCTGATTAGAAGGCTACTTGAGTACTGAGTATCATCTGGTCTAATATTTTTAAAATGAAGACATCAAACAGAAAAAAAATAAGTTATGGGCAAATATTGGTATTTTAAAGACTAAAGGGGAAAAATGTAAACAAATAAACAACATAATAACAACACATTTTAGGCCAAATTTAGACACAAACTGAGGACAATATTTTCCTGATATACAGGGTTTATTTAGCTGTCTGAAAATGTAACGCGTTTAAAAAAATACCACGATAATACCGAAAACCGTGATAATTTTGGTCACAATAACTGTGAGATTAAATGTTCACACCGTGACAACCCTATGTAATACTGCTGAACAAAAGTGTGGCTGATGAATATGCCATGGTGGCACAGCCTTGTGGGAATTTTCCGGCATTCGTGTTGCCTTGCTTGGCGGTGATATTGCCGCAACACCAGACTTGTGAATGCATATTATTAGGGCTGCAGCTATCGAATATTTTTTGTAATCGAGTACTCTATCGAATCTTTTATCTACTAATCCAGTACTCTAATAAATTACCCTTTTGTGTTTGTGAACCATTATATCAAATAGCATGTTATAAAATATGAAAGACCTCTTAAAATGAGCAAGCAATTGCCAGTTATTCTTCAAGTTTTATTCAAAATTAGTTTCAGCACTTCAACTTTACTTCACAGTAAACAAATGCCTGTGCAAAAAATAAGTATACAACCTGAGCCGATGTTCCACTCGTACGAGAATCTACTAGCCTGGCATGCCAGACAAAAACAAGGAGGATAACTGTTGAAGTAGGGCTGCAAGCGGCTGCGGCCCAAACAGCACCAGAACTGCTCACGGCGCATGCGCAAACATGGCTCGCCAGCTATTTCCCTATTAACACACGTCCGTTTTAATTTCTACACTTTTTTTCTCACACAATAACAAGGATTGTCGAGAAAGCATGTTTGCCGTGGTCATGTCAAATTATACTGATCACACAACATTTATTTACTTTCTTTCGTTTTCCTCCGCCACTCTCATAAATACCTCTGTCCTCCTGCAGCAATCCCGAGGGACAACAGTCATCAATAACAACACAATAAAAAGTCCGAAGCATTGTGTAAAAACTGTTATTTTTAGCACATTTTTAGGTCCGACGTGTTGCTAGCAGACGCACATTGTGAACTGAAACTGAGTGCTACAAATGAAAAAGTCGCACAGTGTCTGCAGAATATATAGAAATACAGGCTAAAATGCATTATCTTGTAGAGGCTCAGAGTCTGCTTGCAGAAATGAAACATGACCCCAGGCGATTGCAAAACAATTAAACATGAATTAAACAAAGCCTCGAGGCAGAGAATTTGACTCGAGGATTTTTTTGTACTGGTATTATTCGAGGTACTCTAGGAATTGTTTCAGCCCTACATATTACACCTTGGCGCAACAGAGGATGGTGTCATAATCACATGTTACTGCAGAGCTCCAGCCAGCAACTATATTGAAAATGAAAGTAAACATGGGCAATAAATTTGGCTTTTGTTAACAGAATCAGCTGGAGCGATGCAGAGCTCCAAGAGCTTCTCTTTGTTAATAGCTGGAGATCACATTAAACTGGAACTGTGGAGCACAGACACATTTAGGAGTGGCTCATCCCAAAAACTTAATGATAACAATAAAAAGCAAGTTATATCCAGGATAAACAGAAGTCCACGGCAGCGCAGAGACTGCCCCTATAACCCCTTTATACCACCATTGTGTAATTATTCTTGACCGCCATGCTCCGACCACTTAAACGACCTAAGGATCCCTGATTCCGTCTCGACGTTGCAGTAAATTTGCAACACTGTTTTCTAAAAGAGGCTTGTAGGTCATGGCCAGACTATATATTCACATATATAGGATGGCTTGCTAGGCTAGAAGAATATCACAATAGCGAATATTGTGCTGAACCTTGATTTGAAGAAAACCGGGAATCAAACTGAAATTACCATTTCTGATAGAAAAACTGCATAGTGGCGCAGTGGTTAGCACTGTTGCCTCGCAGCACGAAGGCTGCAGGTTCGAAACTCGGCTGCAGCCTTTCTGCGTGGAGTTGCGTGTTCTCCCCATGCATGCGTGGGTTTCCTCCGGGTACTCCGGTTTCCGCCACAGATCACAACATGCCCTATAGGTTATAAATTGTAAGTCGCTTTGGATAAAAGCGTCTGCCAAATAAATAAACATAAACATAAAAACAATCGCTATTCTATCTTTTCCTTAAATTTATGTTTACCTGACATATTAAATTGAATTCAGTGTTTTGGTGTTCTTTGTTGAACGCAGCTAATTAAGGGATAGCATAAAAAGGCCAGGGGTGCGCTTAAAAGTGCATCTTCTAATTTTTTTGATAGTTTCAATAATTATTCATGTATGAACTTTTTAAAATCAAATTTCCTTGTTTCTATATCATCCAGTCCTAAGCTGTAGTCCTGTGGTTCTGAACTTGTGCATAAAATGTGGTGTCCTTGATTTAAGTTTCTACAAACTGAAAACTCTTGTTTGCAGGTTTTTGCCATTTTATGTGGCTCATTTAGGCAGTGTGTGTTTGTGTGTGTTAATTTGCTGTATTACCCCATTGCTGTACAGATAAATGAAAAACCAGTCAACAAGTGAAGCTTGGTCAAAATGGCCTCACAGAGTGAGACAAAGGTCCTAAATTTTGCACTTATCATTTATAACTTCAGATAGAAAACACATTTTAATTATTCGTTTAAGAAAAGTCACAAATACTGTGGAATGTATTATTAAGTTGAACAAACTTCCAAAATCTAAAAAGAAACGGCACTGCCTGCAGTCTTTCAAACAAAACAGCTCTGGTTGTGGGATGACTTCCTACTTTGGTGCAGGGCAAGGCCAGGCAAATTTGGACTACAGTTTTAAATCCATTTGAATAGAGTTGAAAAAAAAAATCTAAAAGAAATAAATATCCATGCCACAAGCTAGAGAAAAAAATAAGTCTGGTTTTAAGTATACAGACGAAGATGAAGATCTGTAAAACGTTTTAAAGTAATGCAAATAAAAATGACACGATTGACAGACACTCTCTTAAAAAATCCATGTTCACAAAACAGGCTGGCATACTAATAGCGTGGAAGGAGGAAGGACACATAAACCCCAGCTATCTAAACCACAACAAAAAGGGCCTAAATTGACTCTTTAACGGATCTAGGCCTGACGGCAATTCTTCTGTGCTACGTTACTGTCCCTAACTTACTGGTGACGTGTGTTTATTACACTATTACATGTTTTAGAATCCTGTGATGGTGCAAATAAAGGTTCTCAGTTGAATGTAGCAGCAGTAGTGGGGGGATGTTACTCGCTATCGGCGATGCTAGCCTAAGCCTTGCACAGCTGACATTATTTGTGCTAGCATTCCAAATGACAAGGAACTGAAAGCGGCAGAAACAAACAGACCTCAACTGTAAAATCTTTTTGACGACCAGTTCAAACGATTCATTTCTTAAATACCGAAAACGTGCAAAACAGCTCTGATATTTAAAAGTACAATTAACCGTGTTTTAACACCAGCTAGCCTCGAGCTAAGTGCTTCACGTCTTCCATTTAAAGAAAAAAAAACAACACCGCGACGAAAGAACACAGATCACCATCAAACGACGAAATTGACTCTGAAATTGCAAACAAATATCAAACCTTTTCGATAATCTTACCTCCTGCAGGAGAATATTGTTCTCTCAATTTTGCTCAAACGATTTGGTTTCGTTATTAAATACCCCCTATCGATTTTTCTTCTAGCATGAGCTAGCTGCTAGATGAGGGTGTTTTGTAGGTGACGCCCACCTTCTTCATCAGCTTTGTGATTGGCTTCTTAGTGTGGCTGATGGCTGCAGTCGGAAAAGATTTCTCTCACGTGATTGGGCTATTCAGTGACGGACACATAAGCTAACCAATCACAATCCTAAAATCCATATTAGGTTCTTGTACACTATATGCACGTCCTCAATGCCGCTTGCCAAGGTTTGTAATGATCTGCAGACAAAATCCTCTGCAAAGTGGGGCTTTTCCAGTTACACTTCACACACACACGTCAGTAATTGTACGTGTTCTTTTCCTTTACGAGCCTCATACGATCTCGAAGTGAAGGTGGGTTTCTACCTTCAAATTACACATCAATGAAGATATTTCAGTTCAAGATCGATCAATATTTGTATCCTGAGAAATAAAGCCAGTTATTCGTTTTGTCACATTTTCTCATTCCAAACGACACCACTCAATTTCTTTTTGCCAACTTTTTTATTGAACACTGAAAACGCGTTGACAAATCTTTGCAAATATGTGCAAGAAATCCTAAAACTACACATGGAATCTAAAACGGTCTACAAAAATTATACAATTTCGGAAAATATACATTTCCCTGTATATGCAATTATTTGTCCTGTAACACATGAACAGGTTCAACTGGTTTATGAAATTCAAAACAAAAAATATTGAATAAACAGTAATGGAAAAGGGTAGACGTGGAGCTCAGTTTTGATGAATGTTAAATTTTAGACAGCATGTGTATTTAATTACCTTGAAATGCAAATATTAACCAAAGACCGGACTCTCGACTGAGAAGAAAACAACTGATAAAAGTTGAAAAAGTAAATTTTTCATCTTTTAACATACAAATTAAGTTTCTAAGCTTAATTAAGTTCAAGTGTTAGGGACAACATATAGAGGACTAGATAAAAGGGACTTCTAATTTACAGTCTTGGTTAAGCGCCAGTATCTTTGGACTATTTAAATGTGAACTGCTCAGAAAAAAGGGGAAATCTAAAAATTTACTTTTCAATCTACTGCCTTTCAAAGGGTTATCAACATGTTATAAAATTCATAAAACAATTATCAACTTTCAGAAACTCCATATACAAATCACAAGAGAAAAAAAAATAGAACACCAGCAACCTTTGGGAAACCAGTATATGTGTAAAAGAAATATATTTTTAAAAGCAACGTTTGATGACACCGTTTCAGATAAGACACTTCTAAGATGGCCAAACTAACGGTTCGCGTTTGTACATTTGGC
Organism: Nothobranchius furzeri; assembly: GCF_043380555.1. Lineage (NCBI taxonomy): Eukaryota > Metazoa > Chordata > Actinopteri > Cyprinodontiformes > Nothobranchiidae > Nothobranchius > Nothobranchius furzeri. Next base: position 64,732,615 of record NC_091748.1, read on the forward strand.
TTATGTTTTATGGAGGCGGTACCCTTTGTTTTCTTACCACATTGATACAACTTCAATCTAAAAACCCAATACAACTCTCAGCCATTCATTAGCTTTATTCTTCCTGGACAGCAGCCACCAAATGATAATGAATTAAAACCACAATAGTGGAAAAAGAAAAAGGAGATTCTATTCTTATATAAAAGCTTAAAAAAAAGTCTGAGAAACCACCAAATTGCTTTAGACTTTAAAAAATATCCACCCAAGGTCTAAAACAATGGGAAAACACTGTTTAAAATACAGACATTAATTCCAGGACAAAACACTGAGCAAGAACCAAAATAGCCATTAACTGAGTAATTGTAAATTTAGTTCAGAATTCTCAATTTGTCACTAATGGGTACAAAATGGCTGATTAACAGTAAAAACTGTTGCTTTGTAGCTCACAAATATTGTAGCTTTATAATCAACAAAAATATATTAGGAGGAACGGACTCTTTATTGCCCCTTGGTGAAAATGCCCCTTACAGTTTTCCTCACTCTTCCTTGAGAGCAGAGTAGGCAGGAGTGGCGATCATCGCCCGTTGCTGTACCCGGGGAAAAGCTGGGTTAGGATGTCCTGCAGTGGTTTGTTCACAGACATGGGGTAATTCTTGCCCAGATCGTGTCTGCAGGCTGGGCAGGTATACACTTCTGCCCTGAAAGACCGCTGGAGGCATTCCTAAAGAGAAAAGAACATAATTACTTTAGATGGCAAAAGAAATCTTTGAAGGAATTGGAAAAGACAACCAAGGGAGAAGACGTTGTTCTGTCTATTTGTGTTTTACATTTGTATTTTCATTAGGCATCAGCTTGTGTTGATGTGACTACGATCGTGTCCAAATTCAAGAGTAGCATCCCTTGTAGGGATGCGTCCTGCCCAGGCCACGTAGGTCAGGTCCATCCTCAGCAGCTTGACCCAGAAGTAAGACCAAATTTAGACGGCCATGCTTCATATTTTTTCTCGCCCAACTTTCAGTGTATATCTTGTTGCCTAGCAACAGTGACAGCGTTAAACATAAATTAAAACTAAACTTAAACAGCAACACATGAAGAAAAACTGGACCTGCCATATGAGCTTCTTCGGGGAACCTCTCAGGTTTATACAACAAATTTGGGATGCACTGAGGAATTTTTGGCCCAAAAGTGCATTTTCGGCCAAAACACCTAAATCAACACAGCCGAAAACAGTTTTCAACAACACAACCTCCAAGTCTGTTGTTTTATTACCAGACATTAACATGTAAACTTTAAAACTGTAATCCTCTCTTGTTTCGTCCACCATTATTACAATCAAAAAAAATCTCCAGTTGGGCTTGCAATGAATCTTGGGATAGCCTTTGCCCCTGAGAATACACCCCATACATCCATTTCCACTTATTCGGGGTTGGGTCACCGGGAAAGCAGCCTAAAGTCGAGTGTACACTGTGTGATGCTTTTACTCGTAGCATTCGGCTCCATCTAAAATGTAAGACTTCCTCACGGAGCAATGCTCACAAGTCATGTGCGACCGGACTGCTCACATTGTACGTCTGGTAGCAACACGTCAGACCTTTGAGTCTGAAATCCCACGAACACCTGGAGACTTTCTGTGGTTATCGACATGTCATTTATCCTTTAAGCTTGCCATAAGAGGACACGCAGGGCTTTATGTGGGTTGGAGAAGGAAGACAAAAGAAAGGACGTAAACAATGTTCTGAGATTCGTTTTACTTTAAGTAAACATGGAAAACACTCTTTCTCGATAATCCTTGTCATTGTGTGTGGAGCAAAGTGTATAAATTAAAAGAAACAATGTGTGTGGAAACAAAAAACAAAACAGCAGAGCCGGGTTGGCGCATGAGCTGTGAGTGTTTCTGACCTTAGCTGCACACTGAAAGCATCGGCGGCGTGAAACGGCAGCGGACAATTTACTTGCGACAATCACTGCACTCGATTTCACACCGAGTCTCAGCAGCAAAGCGGCTTCTCTGCCATGCTGCCATCAAATAATCCCTCAAGACTTCAAAGGTTACGGTTTGTTTATATAATCTGCCATTAAACCAAAAAGAAGGAAATCACGTCGTTGTTTCCTGTCATATAGGATGTTGTTCCTCTCCACTGCCAGGTTTAAAGCCATGAAAACAGCTGAACTTCTGGAAGGACGCTGTGAGTAAATAGGTCGTTGGGTCACACTTAAGCTTCATGTATATCAAATTGCATTGCTGCAACTTTTATTTTGAAGATCATCGGTGATGTTGCACTAAAACCATGTGATTTCCTGTCATTCCAGAAGCGGCTCAGAGGAAAAATAAAACTCAATCCCATCTTTAGCGGCGCAGTGCGCTGCTTCTGGGATGTGTTGGAAATTTCCACGTCGCAGCTGGTTTGTAATGACGTTTAAGCCGCTGATGCTTCCGGTGTGCAGTGAGGGCGATTCTTCCGGGTTGCAGCGCTGCTTCAACAGTGCAATACCCTCACGAGGAACGAGCAAAATGTCAAACATGTTTTATCTTCCTGCGACCGTATGATTGCTAATCAGGAGCTGGTCATGAGGTGTTAACCGCCTCTCGTAACCCCCCTGTATACTACACAATGCAAAACTTGCTTGAACCTCAAAGATTCTTAAATGTGAGCAAAATCGGCTAAAAACGCTCCAAAAATCACACAGTGTACACCCGGCTTGAGCAAGGACCCAAACTTCCCCCTCCCCAGCCACTTGGGCCAGTTCTCCAGGGGGAATTCTTTAGCGTTTGAAGTTTAGCCGAGTAAAGGCTGATTCATGCCTCTCCGTCTGCGCCAGTGCGGAGACACTCAACGCCATTGTCTGTCCTGACGTAGGGCCCCGGCAGGCACGCAAGTACGGACGAAGTCGAGCCCACTTTTTTTAAACATCCGTCGAACGAGACGGAGAACGCAAGCTTGTGATTGGTCAGGGCACCGCTGTCGTCTACACCGCCGCTATTGCGCCTTCAAAAACAAAAACAGAGCCGAGGATAACTAGCGGCAGACAAGGAGCAGCTTGAAGAACACCTCGCGAAAAAACTCTAAAATATGAGCATTTAAGTCCCCCGTGACTGGATGAGTGAAAAGATACGCAGCAAGCGTTTTATTTGTGGATGGAAATGACAGGAAACGTGGGTTTAGAGGTGGCGAGCATGAAGAGGTGGAGGAGAATGAGAGACAAATTTGTCCGTGTTAAAAAGTCTCTTATATACAAAAAACAATATAAACACACTATCTTGGACCGATACATGACAGGATACCACAGAACAGCGCTACGCCCTCTGTTGTCCTGCCGGAGAACTGCTTTGCAACACTCTCCAGAAGACGGAGAAGTATGAGAGCAAAACGCTTCCGTCAATCCGTGCGTGTCTGTCCCTTGCAGAGCTGATGGAGAAGCATGAATCAGCCTCAACTGTGCCTCCGACGTGTCCTGGGTCTTCCTTTAGGCCTCCTTCCAGTTGTACGTACCCAGAAAACCTCACCATGGAGTGGTCCAGGAGGCATCCTAATCAGATGCCCCAAGCCACCTCAACTGGATTGAGATGCACCAGGCAAGTCCTGCAAGGATGCATTTGAGTAGCTTTCTAATTTGGACAGCCTTGTTGCTTTACTTTGACATCTGGCGTCTAGTCTGGTATTCTGCTGAACTTTGATACCTCCAAGAGGAAGCAGCTGGCTGGCACACTACCGCCAACCACTGAACATTCTCCCTCTCCTGATATTTGCTTTCTTTAACATATAAAGTGCTTCTACTAGTTCATCAGCCAGGTTTAGTTGGAGGTTTCTTCCCTCTTCACTGCTTGCTTAGTATGGGTATTGCTATCTGCCAGGTTTTCTTCCATAAAAAGATTTTAGTGAAATAAGGCAGCAGTAGCTCAGGAAGTAGAGCGGGTTGTCCAGTAATCCAAAGGTTGCAGGTTTGATCCTGGCTCTGGACAGAGAATTCTGCTGCAGTGTCCTTGGGCAAGACACTTAACCCACTTGCTGGTGGTGGTCAGAGGGTCTGATGGCACCTGCGCTTGGCAGCCTTGCCTCTGTCAGTGCACACCAGGGCAGCTGTGGCTACACTGTAGCTCATTAGCATCAGGGTGTGAATGTGTGCGTGAATGGATGAATGATGCACTGTAGTGTAAAGCACTTTGGAGTCCTCCAACTCTGAAAGGCGATATACAAGTGGAAATTGCAATCTGCCGGGTTTTCTTACATAAAAATAATTTTTTTTGAAATAATAAACTGAACCCAAGGCACCGATAAATGAGTTTGATTTGATTGTTTATAAATTGCCTTGAGATGACTTGTTGTGAATTGGTGCTTCATTAAAAAAACTGAACTGAATTGAACAAGGGCAGGTGCTGGGGAAGCTTAACTTGTCCGAGCAATCGACCTGTACTTATAATTGGACTAATCAATGATCAAACTTCCTATTGAGTATCTAAGGAAGTTCTTACTACGAAGTATGAACTTAAAAAACCTTAGAACACTAGTTACGAGAACTTTCAACAGCCACAAATTTCCGCAAAGTGCAAACAAAGATAAATTAACTAAGGAGGAGAATTGTAAAGATTACCGAGTTCCAAAAGTATGTCCCACCACCCTTTACAACAACCTCCTATGTCATAAAATAAAAGTTTTTGCGTATATTTCTTACCCTGCAGACATTGTGTTGGCATTCTGTGGTGATGGGCTGGAAGACCACTTCTTGGCAGCAAATGCAGAGAAACACCTCTTCTACTTTGTTCAAGAATTTCTGTAGAAATAAGACAAAAATTATAAACATGTGATCTTGCTTTAATAGTTAAATCTAATGAATTGGTTTATTTTAAAACAAGTCTCAGTATAGAGTAGTTTTTAAAATCAGAAACTTCCACTAACAAAGATTTTACAATCAGGATAATTTCATGGTGGTTTGATGCATCAACATCAAGCTGAGAGAATGAAGAGAAAACCAAATCGCACCGGCCCAAGTGACAGCGACCCCATGGCTTCGTCCCAAAGCTTCTTGTTCTGCTCATCGTTCTTTATGAGGGTTTTCTGCTCGTGTGAAAGCTTGTAAACCTCCACTTTGATCTTCTTTAGAGACTTGGCAGGTGAGGTCTTGGGAGATTCTGAAAGAACCCAAGAAAACATTGTAATATAATCCTAAACCACATGTTTTTATTTTAACCCACCTGGACCCAGAGTTTATGACTACTTTCACATAAGTAAACACTTTCGAATTCAAACAAAAACAGTCTCACCACATTGTTAAAGGTTGAATATGGAACAATTTAATGAAAAGCTATTTTAAAAAAAAATTATACCTCCACGGGGCATTTGGAGGTGTGCAGAATGAAGGTACAGAATTTTTTTAAGTGAAATTTTAACAAAAAAACTAATGAAATATTTATTTTGACTGGCACTGGGTTTATGTTTACATCTACCAGCCAATAGAAGGCACCATTGCCGGTTGCCAAACAGTCTGCTGGCACAGAGGGGATGGCACAGTAGAAAATGGCGGAAGATGTCATTACTATTCTCAGAATAGAGAACAAGGAAAGAGGAGCAAACATAAAAAATCTAAAACCAGAGTGAGTTTAGATTCAAATCTATTATTAAAGTTTATTTATAAAGCGCCAAATCACGACAAGAGTCGTCTCAAGGCACTTCACATAGTAAAAATTCCAGTACAGGTCAGGTCATTAAGCCAATCAGAAAAAAGTTTCCTATATAAGGAACCCAGCAAATTGCGTCACCGATGGATCTAAATACCCCGGGGGATCCAAGTAGCACCAAAGTTGTCAGCGTGAGTAAACGAACGTACTGCATGCTAGAAATTAAGTCTGGGTTGCAATAAACGGGAGTTTCCTTTAAGCATATAAGCGTGAATATACAACTACGTGTCGGACTTGGTATGCTAATTAAGTTGGGCTGTGAAGCGCCTCCCAAATTCGTCGTTTATGTTTTTGTTTATTTATTTATTTGGCAGACAAAGCTTGGATCGGAGACAACTCGCGTGGGAAATTGCAATGTAGCCATGCGGCGGCGTCTTCTTCTGTTTGTCTGGGAGGCGGAGTCTGCTTTACGGCATCTGGCTGTCGTGCGTGTCGGTGTACTTGAAGAAGGCTGTGTATAATAGTCCATAATATCGATACCACAGGGATGGAATATCTCATTTAGATACCACTTTTAGTATCGATTTATATCTAGGTATCGATTTTTTTGACAACACTAGTGTGTGGGTGACGTGTCTCCTGTGAGCTAATACTGCAGCACAGACAATTGTAATTTGACAGCTGCAGGCAAAAAGCTCCAGTTGTTTAAAGTGGTTGCAGTAACCAAATTTTACCACAGGATGTCATTTTTACTTTATTTCTACATAATGCACCTTTAAAAGAATTATAAATATTTATTAAAAATATCAAGTTTTATCGATTTTATAGAGTGAAATGTGAACTTTTCATAATTCTTTACAGTTTCAAGTAAGTGTAGTTAACATTTCCCTTTACAGAAGTAGAAAATTATTGCATCCGAAAAAATACAATTTATTCAATTAAAACTAATTGGGACAACTCAATTCTGACTAAAACAAAAAGAATTGTAGTCAAACAATTAAGACTAAAAGTAAATTAAAGTTTCTTGTCAAAATTAACATTGGCTCACTACGATACATGGTGTTTGCAAAAATGAAACAAGCAAAATAACCACTCAAGAATAAAAATAAAATAATAATAATAAACCATGCTAATAAGCCAAAGAACATACCACTGCCCTGAGATTTTCTCTTCCTCTTTGCCTTGCTGGGTGTTGCTGCTTCCTCTTCCACTTCATTTTTGTTTTCCTTCTCTTTCTGATAGCCAGCAGGATACTACGAAGACAAGGCAACATGACCCGTTTACAACCAAACTATTATGCAAATGAATGTTAAAAGCAAGCAGGTTTTCAAGTAAGATTGAGCAACAATTAAAATTTTTCCAATGGAAATTCATCAGTCCAGCAAACGACGATGGGCATTTGTGCAGGTGATTATTAGACATTTGTGGATCTGACATGCTCTGCATGCAGCGATTCACCACTCACAATCGTTCTTACAGAGTTTTGCAAAAGCAGACCCCTTGTGATCTGCAAGTGAAAGATTGTTTTCCCCGAGTTTCACTGGCTATTTGGTGCGTCAATTAACAAGGTACTGAGCCGCAACTGCCTCAACCAACAGGTGAGTCGGGTTGGGCATCGTTTGATTTTGAACTATTCCGATTCCAATTCCTTGTTTTGCCTCCAGTTCCTATCGATTACCGATTTCAATTCTTTGAAGACATGACATGCTTTACATGAGCCAGCTAACCACAGGTCCTGCTTGATGAAATAATCTCAACTTCAACATGAATTTTAATTCTATGAACAATAACATCACCTTCAGTCAGACAAAAACATGTTTTGGAGAAAAACAGAAAAAGACTTGCAGCACAACCAGTGTGTTTGTTTCTGACCACAACCAAAGTCTGGAAGCAGCCTCTGGGATGAGAGACTAAATGTCTCCAACATATCCAGAAACGTCCAGCTGTTTTCAGCTGAAACTCTCAGGATGATCACCTCCATGCTGCAGCAGCATTCAGTCAGAACAGAAGGTGAAACTTAAATGTAGCTGCTGTCAGTAACAATCTAACAGATTTTAAACATTAAAACTCTCAACAGAAATAGTTCAGAAAGGAAATTAAAATGTTTACAACGTTGTGTGATTTATTGTGGCAGAAGTTGGTGTGGTCCACCACAGAGAAAGCTGCTCTAGCATGATGACTTTAATTATTCTACAGGTTATTGTTCAGCCTTCTGAGACACACACACACACACACACACACACACACACACACACACACACACACACACACACAGTTAAAGTGCCCTACCTGCATGGTGAGCCCAAGTTTTTTAATCTTTTCTTTGCCATCTCTGGTCCACGGCGCCGGCTCGTCATCGTCACGCTTCAGCAGATACCGCCAGACCAGGAATCCAGACTTGCCTTTGTCTGGCCAGTACTTTACCACCTGTCAAAGAGTTCAAGTGAAACTAAATAATAATACTCAAAATAATAACCGTTTACTGACTGGCTATATCCTTTCTATGATGCATAAAGGAAGCTACCCATGTTGTACTATACCTTGTATATGCCATCATATCGGTTTCCTTCTTCGGGGCAGTATTTACTGTGTTTGCGTCCCTTGCAGTTGCGCACGACTCTGACCGGTTTGCCTTCCTTCCAGTTTTTGGCTTCAGCTCCATGTTTGTCATTGACAGAAACATTGCAGTTGAGAGCCAGCGCTCTGACAAGGCAAAAAAATAAAACATTTATATCATCTTTGAAAAGTTAAAAAAAAAATAAAATAAAAAAAAAATAAAATAGATGACATTAATGTTAAGTCATCTAATATCTTACCGGTTCATGTGAGTGAGAGTCTGATCACATGACTGCTCAGCTGTCCTCTTGTTTCCAGACAGATCTCTGCCTCCTGAGCCAGTGTAGGTGAACTCGTTGCCATCATCCTACAGATGAACGAAAACAAAAGTTAGATAAAGTAAACATCAGAACTACTTGGATTGTCTGCAGCATCCAGAAGTCTTAAACTAGAGAACAAAGCTCACCACATCATCTTCGTAGCCCCCAGCCAGGACTAAAGAGTAGGCGCCATCGTTGCTCCTGCCATGAATTCCAGCGACATGAGGCCTGTGAACTCCAGATTCGCTGACCTAAAATAATATTTTAGTAAGACACCAAATATAGTGTTTACTTAATTCACTCATTTAATACAGACTGCATCAAATTCAGTGTCAAATGTCTCAACTTTGAAATTTCTTTCCTATATTTTACCATTTCAGATAAAGGATATTAAATCAAACTTGTGTAATATTAATTATGGAGTTCCACAGGGGTCGGTTTGGGGACCAAAACAGTTCATGTTATTTATTAATGACTAGGGATGTCCCAATCCGATCACATGATCGGAAATCGGCCCCGGTCACGTGGTTTCTGACTGATCGGCACTCGGGCTTTACTTCCCGATCCAAGCCCCGACCCGGACTTGGATACTGGGTTCAAATTACAGGAGAGCAACTTGGTTCTCCTTAAAGGTCGTCAGGCTCCACTGATGCCCTCACCTTACACACCCAGAAGGAGCACAAAAAAGATCCAGTTTCTACCTATATTATATTATTTATATGGACTCAGAGTAGCGGAGATTCTTTTGAGCAGAGATGCAGAGCGGCAGGCAGACCGCTGATCATTCATGAACTCCAGCTGCGTTCTGCACACGGCCACAGTAACATTTTCCAAGTTTCTAAGTGGTGTCACCAAAAAATATATAATTAACACAAAGTCATTCGTGTCCGTTCATTTTCTCTCTGGTAAGTTCTGTCTGCATTTGAGCAGGACGTGTGGACGCTGCCCCCGCTGCAGCGCTCGTCACTGGCGCAGCCGGGCAGCACAGCGCACACTCCGCTTTTTTTGCGGTCAATAGATCAATTTGATCTGCTAGTTAAAAAGTTAGTTGAGAGGTGAAAAAGAAGGAAGCAGGCAGGAGTTTTTCTGGAGGACTGGGAGATGCAGGAAGACCAGAGACAGACGGGACAGGAAGATAGGAAACTAAAAACCAAGAAAAGAAAACAAAGTTCTTAAAAAATAAAATGTAAGTAGATTTATCCCACTACACGTTTTTACCTGTATAAAGTAATAATTTATCAGCATGTAGTATTTATATAGCTGATACAATTCAGATCATCTTCAAAACTCCGTCCCATGCCCAGGGACGTAGCGAAGCATTTTGGGGGCCGAGGCAAAATAGACCCCTGCCAGGTATTTTAAGTAGAAGTGCTATCTGTTTTTATATTAGACTTTTTTATATTTGCAATAACGTCCAAAAGTGAAGAATTTATGTTATTTATTACTTGATTGTTCAAGCTATCTCACAGAAGTGATCTGTGGTTAAAAATTAAAATAAAACGGTAATTAAATAAAAAATAAGGAACATTCTGGAACCGTTTCTTCCTTTTCTTTCTTTTTTTTAATGTATCGAAAGTATCGAATCGGGACTCTGTATCGGCAGATTCTCAAAATCAAATGACTCGGACTCGAGGGCAAAAAAACCTGATCGGGAACTCCCTATTAATGACCTTGTGAACGTATCAAAGCTACTTGGATTATTCGCTGATATATTTATCTTTTCTGGATCTGATATTAAGGAAGCAATTTAGTTATAAAAGTTAAAGAACAGTTTGAAATAAACAGTCATTGAATCTGGAAAAGACTATTTCATCTTGTTTAATGACAAAAAATGTAAAATAAAAAAATAGATTGGATGGAAATTCAAAGAGTAAAAGACACCAAATTCCTAGGAGTAATGTTTAATGAAGCACTCACATGGAGGTCACACATAGGTTACGTCAAAAGTAAATATGATTAGGGTTAAGATTTTACTGAATAGTTCAGGGCTGCTGACATTGTATAACTCGTTGATTGTACCATATTTAATGTCTGCTGAAATCTGGGGATCTACATATAAAACATACTCGGCCACAAGAGCATTGAGAATTGTTAACAATTGCTACAGAGATCACTCCAATCCATCATCTGTCAGGTATAAATGACTGAAGGTTCATGATTTGGTTAATTGGAAAATTTTACAATTAATGTATAAAGTTAAGGCAAACACCAATTAGTATTCAGGTAATGTTTGAAAAGAGGACTAGTTGATATATGATGAAAGGATCTGAAATATTTAACCAACCAAGACTCAGAACTAGGATAAGGGAAGTCAGTACTTCTGCAAATGGGGTTCGACTCTGGAAAAGCCTCAGCACCGACATAAAAGAATCAAAGTTCCTGAATGTATTCAAAAATGTACAAAAACAAGGGTAACAAAGTATTATGGAAATGAAAACTAGAGTAGGGTTTGTAAATTGTTATACGGCTCGTTTATCTCATTAAAGAATGTTGGTATTTATGAATGTTTTGTGGTTTGACTTTATTCTCGTTTTCCTTTTTAAATTTTTTTTGGTAGTCTTATTTCTTTATTTTTGTTACCATTTCCTCTTTGAAAATGTGTCGTCTGCAAGGAGACTATGGGCGCGTTATGATGAGCAATTATGGTTCATAAATGGGACAGAAAATATAAGATTATTCTTCTGCCCTTTTCATCCAAATCGTACAGAAATGTTGTGTATGTGTACTTTGTGGTTTGTTTAAAAAAAATTTTTTTTTTTTGTTGAATGAAAAATTTGTAGTGAAAAAAAAGATTTTAAACACATAATTTTATACATTTATGCCTTTTATCCGCATCAGAATTAAACAAACCTGCACTCTGAACTTCCACAGGGAGCCAACGGGGACGCCAGGGATCGGACCATAGTGATTGGACGGGACTATGGTGCACTGCTTGGTTCGACCCACACACGCCATTCCCTGGAAAATAAAGTTTCCTTTGTTAGACCTTAGTGACAAAGTAGTGCACAAGAAACCCCAACATGTGACACGCTGGTTTAATCTGCTTCGCCACCTTGCCCCAGTCTCTCTGGCTAGAGGAACTGGCAGACGCCATCTTTGCTTTCTTCTTGCTTTCCTTCAGCTTCTCTCCAGCCAGGACAACTTCACTGGAGTCATTACGACAACCTGGGCAATACCTGAGGCAGCAAGACGCGTGAATGCAAGTCAGTCTCACGAACATCGCACAGACAGCAACACAATAGTAATAATAGCCTCCATCAGAATCAAAATGCTGCCTTTAACCATGTGACGGCTGATGTGAAGCACACGAGTAAACGACTCACCAATCCTCGTCTTCGGGGATAGAGGTAAGTGGAGGATTCAGACAGTAGGTGTGATAGGCCATGTCACACTCGTCACACAGCAGCTGTTTGTCGGGGTCCTGTTTGATGCCGCAGATGTGGCAGTTGCACCAGCGGCAGTTTTTCTTGAGATCGTCCTTACAGTGCTTGCATTCAGGTCCACTTGATCCTAAGGGATGCAGATCACATACAAAAAGCTTTAACACAACAGCACTGGATGAAGCTGCCTTTACAGTAGCCAGCGACACCAATGAGAACAAACAAACCAGAATCTTTGACCTACTCTTTAACGGGCTCTCGCTTCCAGCTGGAGCGTCGCTAGAAGAACCGGGCTCCTCGATTTTGTAGATTTCTGTCACGAACATGATCCGGCAGTCGTTGAGAGAGTCGCCAGCATCACTGCCAGTTAAAAAAAACGTCAGGGCTCTTCAGCACAACTATGACACGGGGACACATTCTGCTTCCAACGGCGCAACCCACTGATACCACAGCAGGAAATCTGCTTCTACTAAACCAACTGTTGTGGCACTACAAACCACACAAACTGAGATGCTGTCGGTGTCACAGTGGGAGGAGACTCCCGGACAAACCTCATCGTAACAGATTCTGGACAGTGTAATGCTAAAAAGTGTCCTCACCCAAGGAGGATCTGGGCGTAAACCTCCCGTATCGTACGGGTTTCTCGTTTCCTCTGGATCTTGGCGTCGTACCAAAACCCTCGTTCCTTGGGGTCATCTGGATTATAGTTGACCATCACGGTCATGCCAGGCTCCAGCTGATCCCACTCGAACACCGTACGGGCACGAGGGCGAACATCCTTGGCCAGCAGCTGGATCACTCCATTCTCCGGGTAGCTGTGACAGTTGATGCGAGAACATAATCAGGAAGAGGAGAAGAAGCCACGTGTTCTCACAGGCGTTTCACACAAAAATGTCTGAGTGATTGTGAGGCCGAGTGGGTTTTCAGCAGCTATATCACATAAATGTTACTTCCAAAAATAAAGCAAGTACGAATTCAAAATGCAAGAGGGAGTAAACGGAAGAAGTGGAAAAAAGAAAGATCACTATAGTTACTATGAAATAATAAATGCTTCTCTTTCAGTGTTGGACCGATAACGACGTTCATTTTGATTTTTTTTAACCAAAGCTGACGCATGCACAGCAACTTATTTATTCCAATGTCCTCATGTGTCTACCAGGTTTAACTGCAAGTATGTGTCCTCTTGTTTGGGATTGTACTATAATAATAATAATATTCTTTTAGGTTTGACTGTAGGTATTTATAAGGGTGTGCTTCCATCTCTTGTTGGTCAAGTTGTATCTTTTAATCTATTTGTTTACTTCTGGAGTTTTAGCTTAGTTAAAAAATATGTTTATTATGAATTTTCTTCTTTCAAAATTGCAACACCTAACAAACGTGATAAACTAGGGATGTCCCAATACCACTTTTTCACTTCTGATACCATACAGACATTGCAGCCTTCAGTATTGACCGATAGATATCAATCGGAAACAATATCAGCACAAATCATTCTTACTTTCACCTTTTTCAGTGTGGAATGTATGAAAGGTTTGAAGAGCCAATAACATTCAAGTATGAAAAAAATGACAATATTTTAACCATTGGTTGCAAAAATGCGAAGCTTAACGGACTGCTTACATTGGAGATTTTTGATGCAGTCCGATATAATCCGATACGGTGTTTTGGGGGTGATATTGGATTACTTTCTAAATCGATATCGCAGTGGGACATCCCTATAATTAACATCACCAACTTTTTTAATAAAGCGTTTTCCATTAACAAGGTAGCCCGAAGTGCTGAACACAACATAGAAAGAAGAAAGTTTTCTTTGCATAGCACCTTTCAAGATAGAAATCACAAGAGGCTTCACAAGCACGATAAAAAGTTAAATAAATTTAAAAAAAAAACACAAGAAAATTTTAAAATTAAAAGAGAAAATTAAATTTAAGATAAAAGCTACAAATAAAAATAGAGAAAATGATCAAATCGGACATCTCTGCAAGATGACTTCCATTTGAAAACAGGTCAATAATAAAAGGTCACAGGAAACAGAAAAGTGATTCTTACTCTTCGTATTTAACATGATACAAGATCTCCTCTTCATCATCTGGTTTATTATCAGCCCCCTCTTCTTTAGGCGTCTTTGTAACTTCTACGATCTGGGCCTCAAACCACGCCCCCATGTTTAAATCTCTGGCGTCCACCAGCTCATTTATCTGAAAACGAACATAAAGTTGTCCAACTGCTCAGAGACATTTTAGTGTGAACATTTTCCCAGAAAAATAAGCAACTAACAACTTTCCTAACTTTCTAAGAATATTTGACTTGAAAAATTAACTGATCACAACATAAAGTTAGAGAAAATTTTCATTCAAAACCTTTAATACTATTAAAAACACTGAAACGTTGGTCATCCAAAAGCAAACATGGCATTAAATAGGGATGGACCCGAGCAGATACCGGCACTGTGTGTGTGTGTGTGTGTCCAATTCCACGTGATGTACAAGTACCCATCAGAGCGCTCCATGGCTACAGGACCAGATTTCAGCCTGACAAGAGCTTCGATTCCCTCTGACAGTATTAATTTGTGCACAGACGCTCAGGCTGGGCGATATGGCCAAAAATGAACATCACGACATACTGAGGAGTTCCCCTTGAGAACAATAGACAATAACTACGTGTATGCACAAAAACAAAAATTGTCCACTAGAGGGGGCTGTCATGTGTATTACATTGGTGGTGAAACTTCTTAAAGGGACATGAACATTGCCAAGCTACACACATCTTTTTGTTTTTTTTATTATTGAACTTATTGACATGGGAAAACTTTTGTCATCAGAAACATTGATAAGCTACATTTTAATTTATCGCACAGCCCTCAGCAACGATGATGCATCTTAAATAGGCTGAAAAAAAATGAAAAAAAATAAACGGAAGAGTTTATTTGTCTCAGGGCCTTGTTTATAAGTAAGAGAAAGATGGAGCGCGAGATCGATAGGATTGAATACTTTAACAAACCACCACTAGGGGCAAAATCCTGTTCTGACTCTTCAATGCAGCAGCAATGTTACAATATTACAAAATTATCTCATCACGTGTTTCTCCTCCAGCGTCCGTAATTCTTCCGGTACCCAGATCTATATACTGGGATTTTTTTAATGGGTAAGGCTGTAGCATACTGGTGGCCATTTCTTACCAGAAAAAAGTATTTGCTACTAATATTAGGTTTTAACGGGGTTAAATACTGGCGATGTTTACTCCAAACTAACCCCTCAGCTTTTAATCGGTTTCATAAGAGGCGGGTAATGTAACAAATCCAGGTCTGGGGTGAGTGTGGTTCTATGCCAGTAAATTATAATATGTACAGTAGTTATATATTATGTAAACATATTTATGTTTAATGTGACCAAAGAACGTGAATCCCTAAAAACTTCATTTTCAGGAGTGTAATGATATTTATTAGTATTCGTATCAGTACTCAAATGTAAGTAAGTACAATATAAATAAGTGTCGTGCTGGAGACACATGTAGTCAATAATTTGGCACTTTAAGTGCATCTTAGTTAAAATGTTATTATTCTGCCTAAAACCAAACAGTCAGTGTTGTGCGATCCTCAGGTAAAAAGTCTGCACTACATTTGAATTTAAATCCGCCACCGCTGTTAGCTAAGAGGTAGGACATCGGCTGGTACATTATGATGTCACAATGTCGTGAGCCTGTGTTTGTGTATTTGTTAGCGGCTCAGCTCTCTCGGTCTGACAGGCAACAGCATTTGTTGCATTTTTCTAACAGGAAGTAGGAGTGGAGTAAGACTCTGGTAGGGGGCAAGTTGCTCTTTAAATATAGTTATGTAACTAACCAAGACAAGAAAGTTATGTTTTAATGTGTTCAGTGTCATCAAAACAGCTCTGATGGCAGGTTTTTTATTTTTGAAATGTGCAGTCTTTGAAATGTGAACTACACTCTGATGAAAACAAAGTTAAAAACATCAGAGTTCAGAGATATAAAAGATTGATCAAGCTGATCCTAAGACACAAGCTTTAGTCCCAATTATAACTTGTCCTGGATCAGTGAAAAATATGGACAAACCATAAACAATTAGAGAAAATTAAAAATCTAGATTTCAACATGACCGGACTATAATCTTTGGGGAGTACCTTGAAAAACCCAAATCCAGGATAGACAAGTTCGGAGGTGTTTGTCTGAGTGGACGTTCCAGCAGTCTGACCTTCGACCTCTCCGTGAGTGGAGTTCTTGTCAGACTCACTCTGTGTTGAACCGCACCCAGAATCTGAGTCAGACAGCTCTGCTTCTTTGTCCTTGCTCTTGACAGCGTCGGCAGGGGGCATCCCCTGCCTAACAAGCAGCTGCACAATGTCGTTGAGGCCCACGCTGTAGTCAAATATGGTATGGCCATCTTCCATCTGAAAGTAACCACAGATACACAAAAATACCATAATGTCTTAATGTAATTGCCCAAAACAAAATAAACTCGTAAAATACCAAGAGTTTTGTGCTCAAAAGCAACCGGTGCCTCTGGAGCACCTCACCTGTTTGCCACGATAGAAAAGTCTCTGCCTCTCTGGTTCCACCTTGAACAGCTCCATGATTTTGAGCCGTAGCTCATCTACCTTAGTGAGCTTGGACAGGGAATCCACCCGATGGGTTTCCTTCCCGTCCATTGTGCGCACTTGGATCCACATTGCAGCTGCCCTGTGTAAACAAACAAACTGCAGCACTGGGCAACTTTTTATTCAGAGCCTAATTAATCCTAACTGACAAACAGGGCTCTGTTTTATTCTTGCATCATTGTTGACATAAATAAACTAAAGACAAAACAGCATGATCTCTGCAAAGAAAAATATTGAGAAATTGGAAATTCACCCCAAACTTTAAGGTGAACTATCTAAGTGTCAAAACAAAAACTAGGCTGATCTGAAACCAACCTTTTGTCCGCCCTGAGGTTCAGATTTATGTTTTCAGATCTTACTTTGAATCATGTCAGAGGTTTGATTGAGTGAAAGTCACAATCTGAGCCAAAGGAAAAGCCAACAGCTGCACAGAAGCAGAAATAGCACGCTCTTCTCTGTTTGCACTGTATGCAGCGGGCTGTCACTCTATCAGCGTTATCATAAAGGGAGGGAAGAGGCCGATTTAAATACAGTGCGGGAAACTGAGCTCCAAGCCACGCCCAGCACTTTTAAAAGCACATCCGGACGCGAGGGAGCGCTAGCAAACAATGTGCCTTCCCTTCGCTTTCTTGACAATAAAACACGGTGAAATATCATCTTATGGGTCGGTCTGAAAAAAAGGTTATTTTACCGCTGAGATACAAAACACCAACGTACCGCTTAGAAGTCCCCTTAAGTCAGATATAAAAAGCCCGGCGGCTGCTTGGCTTTACTTTGACGCTCTCAGCTGAGGTCGAAATAATCCACGGCAGTGAACAAAAACATCTAAAAAAAATTTACTACTACATCCAACGTGTGATTCACTACTTCAGCTAGCTCATCTGCTTTACGCTTTTTTAAATGTGCAAACAAAATGTAAGCTTTTTTTATTGGCTTAACAAAACAGGAAAAACAAGTAAATAAGTCAGAGATGGCATTTTCGTTTTGCTTGATCCTCTGAAAGAAACGAAACCGTAAAGCTAGCAAACTTAAAACACGTTTTTCACATTATGTAGCCGTGCTAGATATAAAACCAGATAATATACAGCAGTCAAGTTCATCGCCCACCATGAATGCGTACAGTAAACCACGAACTCACCAAAAATACACTTTCTGAAGTTATTACAACGTGCCGGAAAGTCGTTTACCTGTTTGTTCGTCCAAATAGAAGCAATAAATTGTCGTTTAAGGTAAAAACGTGAACGTTTTCCCCGATTAAGTTCTACAGAGGGTCTGCACAACCAACTCTTTCCGTTGTTGAAGATTGATCAATGAGTTATTCTTCAAGACTTCGTTATCCCGCCTGCTGCAAACAGCTCATCTTGAGCATTGGCTGCTTTCGTTTTAGGGTAGAATGCTGATTGGATAACAGAGCTGTCAATCAAAAGAATGACTGGAGCTCAGTGTCAGCGCGCGAAAGGCATTTCTCGTGGGTGCGACTTGTCTTCGGTAAGGTATCGCGAGATTAGCGCCTACACATTAGTAACCCGATTCCACAGATGGTGGTGGTTGTAGTCAACAACTCCCAAACACGTTTGGCTTCAGCACTAACTTCCGCTTTTACCTGTCTCAATGTTCAATAGACTTCAGTGTAATAAAAGATTTATGTTTACAATTTTGGTGAATTATTGCTAAGTAAAAGAATCGGCTCCAAATGAAACAATGAATTTGAGATGAAAATCTGTGCTCAAACAGATACAAACACATTTTTATTTTGTGTATTTTTTGAAAAGTGATGACAAGAATATACCAAATAGCTCTATTTAAATTAGAGGAGAAAATCACTGCTATGAAAGTAAGCATTGTTATGTGCTGCATCTAAAGCCAAGCTTTATAATAGTAAAGTAAAAGATGAGAAAACAAAAAGAAACCCTTTGGATTCAACAAGTGAAACTTCTCAAAAAATGAAATCAAAATCAAACAAGGACAAGAAAAAATCTCAGATGCAAGCCTATCAGCTGTACGGTGTCTCTGGTGTGGTGGATCCTCGATAAAGTTGCTTGGGGGGTGCTGAACAGCATTCAGAGCTCAGCGAAGATGACAGGAAATGAACACGACAGGCCAACTCATCCAGAAAGTCCCTTTGGAGCTTTGCAATTGCTTGAGAGAGCACAACCGGCAGTGACTGCACACCCAGGATGATGGAGTCCAGTTTCTCTTCCAGAACCACAACCCTCCTGTCCATCTCTCCGGCCCGATGCTGGAGTTCTGACACCAGATCGTACATCATGTTCTGAGTCTGGAGGGCAACAGAGAGAAAGTCCAACAACCCGGCAGGTCTTAAGTTTGGATCATCATCAGAATAATAGCTTAAGTCATTCTCACTCTTTCACTTAGCCACAAACCTTTTCATTACTTATTTCATGTATATATGAAAAGTTTTGGATTCTAGCCTGGTTTCATCCTAATGTGAAAATTGCGATTTCTTCTATAGAAAACATCATAATTGAGCAGACAAAGCTAAAAATGTAAAATGTCACAATGGGGCCTGTGGATCACAATCAAAGGTATATGTGAAATGAACGCAATGCAAAAAAAAAAGAAGCTTCAAAATAAAATTCTGATTTAACATCTAAAAGTATGTCCCAGCACTTACAAACCTTTGCAAGATCAGCAACTGTATTTGCCTGATCTGTTAATTTCCTCTGCTCCATTTTGAGTCTTCGCAGTCTAAAGTAAACAAACAAACAAACAAAAGTTATATGAATAAGGTAATTGTTTATCTTAGCAATAACCCAATTTAAGAATATTCCAGATTTTACTCTTAACAACATTAAGAAAAGCATGTATCTCAACTCTATAAGCTGAATTTGACTACAGTAATACGTACTGGTGGATGGCTTGAAGGAATTTCCTCTGATGGTGGCGTACGCGGGCATGGTCGACTTTTTTGACCAGCTTGGTGTTTTTGTAGATGAGCCATGTCTCCCTCAGTACATTAGCTGCTGTATTTTTTATCTAAATAGGTAAATTATGAGGTACTTTAAGTCATGTTTCTGTGCTGCAAATTGTTTGTCTTCATGTTTAAAGTATGCAAAAACTCATTAAAGAGCAAGTCACCCCCAATCAACCTTTCTTTGCTGATGTAAATGAGTGTCTAATCATGCTGTAGACATATGTAGTCAATACTGTGGCACTTTTGTGCATCTTAGTTCAAATTTAAATATTCTTTGTAAAACTGTCAGTGCTGCGCCGTCTTCAGGTATAAACTTTGCACTGCATTTGAATTCCAACCAGCCATCGCGATTGGCTGAGAGATACACTATGACATTGGCTGGTACATTATGATGTCACAATGTCGTTGTGAGCCTGTGGGTGTTTGTCAGTGCCAAGGAACCTTGCCTTGATGTCTTGGCCCCGCCCCGGTTACCTAGGAGATACATCATCGGGAGATGCCAAGACGTGTTCCAATGTTCATGTTCTACCAAGGCGTGTGTTCTCCATTTGTTAGCTGTTTAGCTAGCTGAGCAAGGAAACACGAGAGGTGTCTTGTAGCCTAGCCTAGGTCAAAAATTACCCATAATACACTGCAGTATTTTCAAAAGGATGGCGGATCAGAAGCCGGCAGCTACTTCGGGGATAATTTTTAAATTTAAAAGTAAGTCAACTAATTAAAAATGTTTTTTTAGATCCAAAGAAGTTATCTATTGTTGGTTAGTTGCTTAGTAGTTGCTGCTTTGGTGGCTAGCGGGTAGTAACTCACTTATATTTTTGATTTAATAAACAAATACTCAATTTAAAAAGTAAAAGCCTCGCTATATATTTATATTGAAACTAATACGTATAAAATATAATGTTGTCTCCCGTGTCATGTGATGTTATGTGTCCGCCGTGGAAGCCACGGTCATGTGATGCAAGTCTGTTTCATTTAACCGTTTTTTTTTTTTTTTTTACCAAGGAAGGACAGTGTCCTCGTAAGTAAGGCGTCTGGCCTCGCAAGACATCGCCTCGCAAGGCCAGGTCCCTTGACATTGAGAAACACCCTGTGTGTGTATTTATTAGCGGCTCCGCCCTCTCGGTCAACCAGGCCACAGCATTTGTTGCATTTTTCAAACAAGTGGGAGTGGTGTAAGACTCTGGTAGGGGGTGACTTGCTCTTTAAGAATTTGTCTTGCTTATGACATAAATCTGGCAAACCCCACACTCACCGTTCTGATGATCTCATAAGTAAAACCCACTGCTGGCTCAGAAATGTGCATTTGTGTTTGGAAACAGACCTTTTTGTAAAGCTGAGTATCCATCATAAAGTTGTGGACGTGTTTTTCAGCTCTGGTCAGCTCTGACTTCCTTGCAACAACAGCTACCACCAAGGCGGTACAACCTGCTCCCTGAGGAAAAATGTTGTCATAGCTGTGTTCATGCACTCATTGTAGGAAAAGCATCACAGTTAACTCTGCAGTCTGCTGTTCTGGAGCAGGCTTTGCACTGTTAATAGTAGAACACACTATTTCTATCATTGCCACTGAAGATGGATAAATAATGCACTGGAATCATGAGCTGCAAAAGGGAAAAAAGCTAACTTTGGTTAAAAGATAAAAAATAAATCAATGTTTTAGTTAGTTAGTTAGTTAGTTAGTTAGTTAGTTAGTTAGTTACTTAGTTAGTTAGTTAGTTAGTTAGTTAGTTAGTTAGTTAGTTAGTTAGTTAGTTAGTTAGTTAGTTAGTTAGTTAGTTATAATCTTTCACTGCATGTCTGCATATCTCACCATAATTCCTGTTAACAGGCAAACCCCTTTTCCACAGTAGGTGTGAGGGACCATGTCTCCATAGCCGATGGACAGGAAGGTAATGGAGATCAGCCACATCGCTCCGAGGAAGGTGCTGGCCACTTCTTGTGAATCGTGATACCTGCCGAGGAATGACACCTGGCTGTTGACATCACGTTTCACCAGAAAACCGATTTCTCCTTCCTTATAAGTTTGGTTACTCGGTTGCTAATGACGTTCACACACCGCTCACAAATGCGCACAGTCCATGCTGCGATGATCCAACAGGACACACTGAAGATGAGCAGGACCGTACCGGGGCAGATGGTCATCAGGGTCTTCATGACGAAACGAGTGTCGAAGTTGATCTTGTTGAGGGCCCCGATGCTGCGTGACGAGGCGTCTGTGAAGAGCTTGCTGTGGAGCAGCATGACCCGTCCAATCAGGTACAGGCGCAGGAACATCGGCACAGACAGGACGATGTCCACATCGGCGTCTGCCACAGACGCCGTGTAAGTGAAGGCCAGACGTGTGGTCCAGCTGAACACGTACTGACCCGGGATTGGATGGATGGCACAAACAAGTAGCTCCAACAGGATGAAAAGGATCCGCTCTAAAGTCATGGCTATCCTCCAGTCGTCTGCGCCGTTGTCTACCATGAAGAGCTGCAGAATTACAACATTAATGAAAGTCCAGAACACAAAAAGGAAACAAAGATTATCTAAATGATCTGATAGAACTAACTGGTTGTTTTTTTCCCCAGTGTGTAAAATTCATGTCGAAAGCTCAAAGTACAGGAAGACTAAAGGTATTTTACCTCTATCTCCCTGGCATGGTACATCAGAATGAGTACAAGGAGCATGGCCGTGGAAACACTGATCAGACCCTTTAGTACATGAGAATAAACAGAATCCTGTAAAAGAAGAAAAAAAAAAGAAACGGAGAAAAATAAATAGTGAGTGTAGTCTGATATGAGAATCCCAACAAAACTGATACAAATAGATTTTTCTAAGTTTATTGCTGACGTTTCTTTATGAACCATCAGAAAGTTTTCCTGCGTTCTGGTTTCTAAACTTTAAATCCTAATCAGGTTCTTTGAATTTTTTTCTTATCAGCTGTTACAAACAATTCTTTAGGATTCACCTGCGCCGTGGAGCAATACCACAGATTTGAATGGATGGTATGTAAAATACTGTGAAATGTACCTATTGTTGACAGGTTACATCAGCTGAGTTTTACCTGATGTAGAAGCAACAACTCCTGTGTGACAGATTATGCCCCAGCCTCATTAGTGAAATCTATTTCAACTTAGACTATAGTAAATAGTCTTAAACTCAAAAAAATTAGGATATGATGCAAAAGTCAATTTATGTCAGTAATTCATCTTAGACTGAGAGACCCTCCAAAGGCTCAGGAACCCTTTGCAGGTGTTTGGGATTCATTAGCTGATTAGAATGTGACACTTTGAGTCTAGAATAAAGTTAAAGTCCCATTTGTCATCACACACTGGTGAAATTCATCTCCGCATGAGACCCCTTTCCTGGGGAGCAGTGAGCTGCAGCAGTGGCCGTGCTCGGGAACCATTTGGTGGCCCCAATCCAACCTCTTAAAGCTGTGTCAAGCAGGGAGGCACTGGGTTCCATTTTAAAAGTTTTTGGTATGACCCAACCGGGATTTGAACCGCGATCTCCCAGTCTCATTGAACCTTTTCACAATATTCTAATTGTCTGAGATTTTGAATGTGGGGTTTCCATAAGCTGGAAGCCATTATCGTCACAGTTATAACAAACATCTGGCTTTATGGTCTGTCTCATGTATTAGTTTCACCTTTTAAGTTGAATTACTGACAAATGAACTTATGCACTATTTCCTAATTTTTCAAGTTTCAATTTTCCAGGTTCTACAAACCCCCAAGGTACTTTACAACACATCAGTCATTCACCTATTCACACACACATTCACACACTAGTGGTGAGTAGCTCCATTGTAGCCACAGCTGCTCTGGGGCGCACTGACAGAGACAAGGTTGCCGTGCAGGCGCCACCGGTTCCTCTGACCACTGCCAGCAGGTAAGGCGGGGGAAAAGTCTTGCCTAAAAATGACTGTGACAGACTGAGCGGGGTGCAAACCACGCACCACCCATTGACTGTCACAGATATTCGTCTGATTGTATACTCATGCAACTTTTAAGAGAAGTCCTTCTAAGGTCTGTAGTACCTTGCTGTAAAATGCTCTTGACAGCTCCGTCTCAATGACCATGGCAATAATCCCAAACATCCCACAGACCAAAGCGTAGTCGCTCAGCTGCTTGCGCTTCCCAAACAGAGCTTTCCTTTGACCCAGCCGGTAGCTAATGTCCTTTGTCTTCTTCTCTGGTCTGCTGCTCTCTGCTGGGATCAGGTTCTCGCTGTTGGCTTTGCTGGAGTCTTCTCTCAGAACTTTAGAGAATGCATCTTCAAAGACGGCACTGTGAAGAAGCTGAAGTGGTTGTTGGCTCGAATGAAGGTCTGTGAGACTAGATGCCCAAGTACCCTGGCTGCTGAGAGGCCGCGCAGCATCCCCGTTGAGAATGTTGCCCGTTTCCAAGGTTTCGGAGATTGGAGGAGAGTGTTTAGGGAGAGATGGGTTCGATCCACAGAGATACGGAGAATTCGTCTGCAAAAGAAGGTAGAATAGAATAGAAGACAATGTTTTATTTTTAAAGCAAAGACAGAAAAATATATAGTTATATATGAGACATATGGTTTACAATTACTCATCAGTTTGGTACCTGGCTTTCTTGCGGTCTTGTTTCGTCCTCCACTACATCCTGGTTGTCGAGCAAGCTGCACTGGCTGGTGGAGACAGATTTTAGACTTTTTTGACTGGCAGGTTTCTGTGATTTCTGCGTGTTGGCCGGGCGACAATAAGGGAGATGACGGCATTTGAGTACGAAGGACGGATTTCCGGATGGCTTGCATGTTTGGTCACCAGTTACCGAACAGCGAGAGTCTTTCGTTTGGCGTTGCTGCACCAACAGTGGTTCTTTACCAAAAATCTCTTTCCAGTTGATTACCGAGAGTTGAGGCTGTTTCTGAAGCGGCTTATTTGTCTCACATTCAATGGATTTTAGAGGAATGTTGAACACATTTGGACAAGTCAGTTGGGTGCAGTCCTTCAGTTTAGGATGACAGCAAGGCTGTTTTTTCTGACCTTCTTGGTCAGCGCTCTGAGGCATGACAGTATTTGTTGGGTGGATTGCTGCAAGTTTTTGAAGATCTTTGTGGTTTTTTTGCTGTGGAGAATGAGTGGTGGAACGGTGGGTGCTTTGGGAGAAAAGTTGTGTGTGAGCTGATGAAATGCTCCTCTTATTTCTCACCCTGGAGAGGCTCTCTTTAAGAGAGCCTCGATTTGAGTGTGGTAGAAAACTAGAAGTCTCAGAACACTGGTGCACATCAGGACAAGGACAAACACACGCTCTTCCTCCGGAGGGTGGGTTATCTGCGCTCCTGACCTGGTCACAAAGCAGCAGCCAGTCCTGGTCACTCAGCTGTGACAGGGTGAGGTTCTGGGTTCCCAGCTGAGCTGAACTTCTCGGGGGACTGAGTCCTTTAGACGAAGCAAAACCCTGACTTTTCTCTGGTGGGGACGAGGATGTGTCACCTGACGTTTCAGAGTATGGATCATGCTTCTTCTCAGGACCTCCTGTAGTAAAATGTTCATGATCTCCATCTCGGAAGACTTCACCTGTTGAGTCAAGACGTCTTGTTGCATTGGTGGGTTTAACCAGAATCAACCTCATGGCTTCACTGCAAAGCGTATGGACAAATTTATTAATGTATTATTATTATTATAAATGTATTAGTTTAATCACAAATTAAATTTTTTTTTTCATTTTATATTTAATTTTTTTTTTATTTTTCTTTGTTCTTGTGAAGCGCCTCATGATTGTTACCATGAGATACGCTGTTACAAACTATATATACAAACTATTAAAGCTAAAATAAAAAAACAACAACACACAACTAAAAAACTATAAAACACCTCAAATGTTTACTAAAGAAACAAATGTTTCATATTTGCAGTCATCAAATATACATTTAGAAAAGAGTTTAAATTATTCTCATTACAATAAAGAACGAGCCAACAGATTTTCCTTTATGCTCGGAAATAAGATGATTATTTACTGCCAGAAGGCTCTTTTGTAAAAGAAACTATCTATTTAACCCCAGATTGAGTGTTTCAGGAAAATGGAGATTAAAAAACAATCATTCTGTCAAATGCAGGTGTGACACCCCCCCCCCCCCCCCCCCACACACACACACACACAAAATCGAGTGTGTTTACTGAGATTGGAGATCAGAAATGCAGAGAGGAAACAGATCAGCTTCACACATCAATTTAACTTGTGTGAAATAAACAAAGCCCTTTTTGTAATTATAAAAATTAATCAAAATGTCATTTTGAGTCAATTTACACTCAAATAACACAGAATTGTTCCCTAAAAAAAGTTTTTAAATGATGCCACAAGAAATCCTTCCGCATGTAAATAGATGAAACAACCATGAACAAAACGACAAAAAGTGATCTTTATCGACCATTTGAACTGATAAATTAAACTTATTTTGGTTCTGCTTACAGTAATCTGTAATTGTCTGTAATCTCCACCACCATTCTTACCTTTTTTACCTTTTTCCTGCATGTGCCTTTCTGTCCAAACTTGAAGAAGCAGGTCACAAATAGAAAGTGAACCCCAGCAGACGTCTTAAGAAGAGCAGCCTGAGTGAATTCCCTCCTCCCGGGATGACCACTTGATAAAGAAGCCTTACGAAATGCTCTCCTTTGAAAGTAATGATTAGAATTCAACACGAAGAAAGACACAAGCAGCAGCTGGCTGGTGGAGGGTTGCCATGCAAATGGAGCAGAGTGGGAGGGTGCAGGTGGAAAACAAACAAATCTGGAACATCAGATGGAACCATTAAAAAAACGTGGCTAAAAACTGGGAGGGATCAGGTTGGCTGGAAAAGGAAATGAGAGGAACTGTTAGCATTCATTGCTAAGTGAGATATAAAAGGTCATTTGAAGTTGCCATTGAAGCGTGTGGTTCAAAGGCCTTCGCATGCTCTCTTATCTCTTCCGCCACAAGAACCCACAGGACAAAAGTGTCCATTTTTAATCCTGGTTCTGAATGAATCAAGGCCGGTGTCTTAGAAGATCTGACAAACGAAACTGCAGGAAGCAAATCAGCCATCACTTTATAAACAGGTGCATTCAAACACACCACTGCTTTTAAAAGATACCCATGTGCTTTTACGGTTTTGAGGTGAGAATTATGCAATATTCTAGATTTTGGCTGCTGTTAGTAAATAAAAACTAATATTTTGATTTTATTCTTTAGGATAAACAAAAAGAACTAAAGAATTATACTTTATGCAGCTAAAATGATTGACTTTTTATATTTTAGTACTGATTTTAATTTAAATGATTTATTTACAACATATTGAGTTATTCTCAGGCAGAATCAGCCCACTGAACTGCACAACCCTCTAAAGCCTGGGGTTGCTGCCTCAGCAGCTCCATACGCTGGAAAATACAAAACCTTTGTGAAGAGCAGCAACACTGGCCTGTCACATGTCCATTTAAACTGGAATAACACAGTGGTAATTAAAATAATTATATACGGTAGCTTATATTAAAACAAGTTTTCAGTTGTAGCAGAGTAATGGCCCATGAGGCTGGCTGAATAGATGGAGGAAAACTTCAAAAACAAACATAATGCTCGCCGTGGTGAATCCAGACTAAAGAGGCTTTTCTAGACCAGTGGATACCAAAGATCTGCATCTTTCAGACAAAATGTGGCACCACTGTCCGCGCTTTTTAACTTGTTTTTACCAACAAAAGCACATTTATATGAAAGAGTTAAGTATTAAAAAAACAACAGTGTTGATTTGTGTTCATCTCCAATTCAGCAGTGCAATTTAAACATCAACTAGCATAAATTCTTTTGATATTTAAGAGAAGACAAGTCTATTTTAACAATTATGCACTTAAACAATCTGCGATGTAGAAGTTTATTGGTCAAGCTTTCGGTCAGAGACCTTCATCAGGAATTGTGCTAACTATTATGCACTTACCAAAGTGACCGTTTCATAAGGGATGCTTGATATATCGGCATCAATATTGGTATCAGCCAACGTCAATCACTTTTTAATACATTGATATCGGTACGATGAGTAAAACTGGGCAACATTTACAAGCAAAATTTCATCTCGTTTCTGTTTGTGTATCTGTTTCAGTGGGGGGGGGGGGGGTCTCATGAGACAATGATGGTTATCTAGCCTAGTGAACTAGAACAAGTTCTTGCTTTGCAAATAATCTATTAAGTCTGGCTTGCCAGGCTAATGGTAATCATCTCAGAAGAGTAAATGTTAATGTGTGTATGTGTGTGTGTGTATAACGCAAGGCATTTGAAAATTCAGCTTGTATGACTTTCTGTCTATACAAAATCTGTTGATAACAGAAGCATAATCATCAGCATATATATATATATATATACATATATGTATATATATATATATACATATATGTATATATATATATATATACATATATGTATATATGTATATATATATATATATATATATATATATATATATATATATATATATAAACACACACACATATCAGTATCAGCAAATATCGGTTATTGGCCATAGCAGCTATACTAATATCAGATATTGTTATTGGCCCAAAATTTACTATCGGTACATCGCTACATTTAATAAAACTTTTTTTTAATTATCTCAGTCGTCTTTTCCAGAAGTGTCCAAATATTTCAACACAAGGGCCAAAATCATGTCTTTCTGGGACAAAAATTAGATTTTTTTATTGTAAAAAAAAAAATAAACAAAAATGATTTTATTGATTTATTTATTTGTGCTAAATATACATCTTTTCAGTAAAAATCTGAACATAAATGTTAAAAAGTGTCAATCTATGTGACTTTTTCTAGAAATGTTACTTGGGGGACCGCATAAAATTACTTCAAGTGTCACCAACGGGCCACATATTGGTCGTGTCTGCACTATTCTAGGAAAAATGTGCACAAAGCAGCATCTGCTGTATCTGACAGGATGTGATCAAGCTCCTTAAACATACTGGGCTGTGAAGACAAAAGCAACACAAGATGTTGGCGATTTAGAGATGAACTTTAATAAGTTACTCTCACAACATCTGGAGTCCCACCTACCCAGATGGGTTAGAAAAAAAGATGCAAGTTAATTAATTAGATGTTCGAATGCTTCATTAGAGTCTATGCACACAAATATGATGAAGAGTCGTTAACTCGATATGAAAAAAACTTGATTTTTCTTGCTAGCCAATGGAAGAACAAAGTTGTGTCCTCTGACACATGAAACCTCCAGATGAAGTTCTCATCAGCAGCACATTATTCACTGAAATTTTTTTTTTTTCCAATAGAAGTCTCCAATGTGCCCAAGCTGAGTTGTCAAATGTTATGGCAAGAAAAAAAGAAATCACTTTGTGTTGTAGGTGGCAAAACGCTGGTTCAGGGGGTTCTCTGGAGATTTATTCCATTCCTTCTTCAGCTGTTGCTTCAGCTGTGACAGCCGCATGTTGGGGTTCTCCTGTTTTAGACGAGGCATGTTTGCTTCCTCATAGGAAGCAAATGCAGCTTTCATCCTCCGCTCCGGGTGGCGGTCCAGGTCCTCTGATTCAGTGCTGGGAGAGAGAAAACAGTGGTCACCAAGAAAGCAAAGTAATAAGATCAGCGTAATGAAAGTGAAAACATGTCACATATTTGTACCTGAGCACAGCGATGGCGTCCTCTATTGTTCTGGCTTCCACAGATCCTTCATCAGCTATAACTCTGTTGATATTCTCCTCCAACGGGGTCTCCAAATGGCTTTTCTCTGTAGGAATGAACAGTTTCGTAATTCAAGAGACTTAGATCAGCACCTCTAAGCTGAACTTTACCTTTCTGTTTGATCTCCTGTTGCTCTTCCTGTTCGTTCTGAAGCATCTGCTCAATTTGGGCACGGGTCACTTTTCCACCAGATCCAGCCTCCTTCTGAGATTTGCCTTTTAGATGGGAACTCTCCTCATCCAGAAGTCGCTGGTTTTCCTTTTTCCTCTCCAAGAGCTCCATCCTCTTCTTCTCCTTCCCATCCTGCAGGGACAGAAAACAGTTTGAGAGATTAAAAGTTGCAGATGTTATTCATGTAGAGTTAAACATCCAACATAAATATCCAACATTTGTTAAAAATTGTTGATGTTAATCTGATGAGTTTAAATATGACTGCTCACTTTTCTCTGCTCTTTCTTGAGAACATGTTTGTCTGTTTCTTGCCAGAGGGCATCCTCCTCCTGCTGCTTCTTGCGGGCATCTGCGACAGCCTTGGCTTCAGCCTTTCGGGCTCTGGCTGTGGCCGCCTTAGAGTTTTCCCCCTGGAACTTTTTGGGCATCCCAACAGCTGCTATTTCAGCTGGGGGTGAGAGAAACAAACAAAATAACAGATAATAAAAAAAAATAATACACCAATACAGCCAGCGTTTAAAAAATGTAATCAATTATTAAAATTTATTTTTATTCTTTATCATCTACATCTAGACACTGGGACAAGTTAAGGCACTGTTCTCATAATATCAAAGATAAACCAGAGTTATTTTAGCCAGATGTGCAGCTAAGCGACATTAAGATTACTTTAACACTGTGGGCTTCACAAAGTTTGTAAATCTCTCACCCCCTAAACACGGGTTAGGAAACAGATAAACATGCGGCAAAAATAACAGTACCGTTACCAATTAAACATCTATTTTCAACATGTCTCTTCTGTGCTTGACTAAGTAGCTACTTAGCATTAGCTGGTTGAAGTTAGCCGAGTAAAACCGATTTTCACGCTAGTTAAGGGCCGATTGTTCATTAAACTATTTCATTTATAACATATTTGCAGTAGTCACAACGCGAAATCGTACAGGTAAATTATTCCTACCGATAGGAGACGAAAACCAGGAAACAACAATTTACTGTTTTGAAGAGGCATCCGCCACCTCCACCCCTAACAAGGGCGCGTAGTGATGATGTCATCAACAGGCCCCGATCTTGCTTTGATTAAAAAAATATGACCGGTGTCCCGAGCCGACACCTGAAACTAGAAGGGTTTTTTTTTTCTTTTTTTTTTAGTTTACATACTTACAAACTCTTACAGGGAAACGACAGTACAGCATCGCTTGTGTTAAGCCAGAATTTAGAACTAAAAGATCTCTTGCAATTAAACAAAACAAAACTATGTTTTCACACACACACACACACACACACACACACACACACACACACACACACACACACACACACACACACACACACACACACACACACACACACACACACACACACACAAATAAAAAAAAAAAACTGCCATAAAGAAAAGAAAAAAAAAACAACATTTTCAAGGCCATATTCTCACTTATTTCGAAAAAAATTTCAAGCAGTGTGAATCTTTTCTATGAAAAAAAAACGAAACGCTTTCTGGGTATCAAAGTTTTGACACATTGTTTAAAAGGATAAGTACTGGTTCATATTTTCACATGTCTGGTCAGCATACTTGCAGTTTTTTAAATGAGCTAAAGATGCATACAGTGATATCAGTTCAACCTTTAGGACGTTTAAGGAAGGATTTTCATTACACCATTTACATTTATGAAGGTGGTATTTTCCAACAAGTATAATAATATTACTCAGTATTTCAAGTTATTTTGACAGACTGTCATCATAATACAAAACCTGTGTTACTGTCATCAGACTCTTTCTGTTAATTGTTATTCCCACCCAGTTTACCATATCCAGCCAAAATAGATGTTACTGAACAAGAAATTAAATAAATAAATAAATGTTCAACACTCTCTTCTTCTTGTAAACAAAAACCACATGGTTTCCTCAAAACCGAATCGTTTTTTTAAGCATTGGAGCTGCTGTGTAATATCATCCATCCATCCATCCATCCATCCATCCATCCATCACTCTTCTGAACCCGCTTAGTCCACGTAGGGCCGCGGGGGGGGGGGGGGGGGGGGGGGGGGGGGGGCTGGTGCCTATCTCCAGCAGTCAACGGGCAAGTATACGGGATTGTGTAATATCCATTTATTATTTTAAACTGCATTTCCTTAATCTTTGGGGGGATAGACCATTTGAAACATGCAGTTTATATATGTATATGTACAGTCTATGGTTTATATATTTCTGATTTATCTTAATATTACATCCCTTTAGTTTTATGTCTTTGTTAAATTCACGAAATGAAATTTCTTTAAACAGTTTATTTATGGTTTTGTTACAACACTTTTTATTCATTAAAGGAATCTGTTTTAACTGTAACAAAGGTAAAGTTATTTGACTTTGAGCATACATTAAATGATGTTGTATCAAATGCAACAAGGGCGAAGGGATTGCTTTACAAATTTTGTTGTATTCTCTAAGTGAACATTGGATATTATATTTTCCATTAAAAGCCTTTATTTCGACACTGACCTTTTGAATCTAGTAAATCTGTAACAAAAATAATTCCTTTTTCTTACCACTTATCTGTAAATAATGAATTTCCTGGTTATTGTCATTGTCCTATTATTCCACAAGGTGGAGCCATGGGGAGTAAAGTTGTGATTAAACACCATCTTCCAGTAAAACAATATTTGTTTGTGATATTCTGACAGCTTGATAGGCAACCTCGATATGTCAAAATCACATTTCAAAAGGAACTTCAACCCTTCCACCTTTTTAAATATATTCCTTGGGATATGGAACCATATTGAGTCAGGTTTTAAAAGATAAGCTTTTAGCCAATTTATTTTGAAAACTCCTACCATAGATGGGAAATCAATTGTCTTAATTCCTCCTTTAGAATAGTCTTTAACCAGTTGTGATTTTTTAATATAGTGTGTTTTATTGCACCAAATGAAATTATTTATTTTTGAATTAATCTTTTTGATACTCTGCGGGGTAATATAAAAAGAATATAATGGATAGACCATCTTTGAGACACCTTCTGATTTAGATAACAAATTATGTCCAAAAATTGTAAGACCTCTTGTTAACCAGTGATGCAGTTTTCTAGACATCACATCAAGTTGATCTTTCACATTTTTTGTCCCTCTAATTTTAATATCTTTGTTTAAGTAAATTCCTAGATACTTAACTTCTCCTTTCACTGGAATGGTCTTCATATTGGTTTCCAAACAATCATAGAGAAGTAAAGTTTCAAATTTCTTCAGATTTAGGTTCAAACCAGATGCCTTTGAAAAAACTGAAATCACATTTAGGGCTTCTCCAATATTGAATGATGATCGTTCTTGGCAGCCTGTTGTTTGCAGCGTCGCCCTTCTTCCTGTGTCGATGTACTGTATCCACCATGAGCTGCAGCTTTTCCACTGACACATGTAATGTCACGAAATGGCCAGAAATAAGACCCACAGGTCAGGATCTACAGCCAGGTCAACTTAACCTGGCTACGACTCCAACCTACATTATTTCCCGCACAGAAGACTGAAAGTCTGCACGTAGTCCCTTTAAATCAGAGCCTGCCTTCCTCACACCAGCTGGAGTCAGAGCCTGACAGAAATATTAAAAGATAAACAATAACATTCTCTCCTCCAAGGTCCATTACAGAGGAACTCATGAAATAAACTCCTCGATTCACAGAAGATCAGAAGAAAAGAAGATTTTTATAATTAAAGATAATCATTAAATAAACGTTTGTTTATTGCTACTTAGAATAATTATAAAACAATGAAATGTTCATTAATCTGTGCTTAATGATATATGCTTAGCATGTTTACTGGACGAAGTCATCACCATTTGCCCTCACACAAGGACAGAGTAAAGGTAAGTTAACGCATGACACATAGTTAACCTTTTGCCCAGATTCAGAGTCTCCAGATCAAAGAGGGTGTGTCTCTGAGATGCTTGGTAACAAACTTGTCAACTTTTGGTTGGCCATTTATCCATAACATCAATATATTAAAACTAGATTACTCTGGTCTTCCCTTCAGTTCTAGAGCGAGCTTCAGACCGGCCATCTGTCACAAAACCTCTTTAACCAGCAAGAATTTTGACACATGGTCAAAATCTTTTTAACCTTTTTCGCACCTGCGAAGCTGATAACAACAAGATAGTTTCCTGCAGAACAAAGCTGATGTTGCAAAACTCCTCTTTAAGACGCAACAGTGTCATCAGTAGCTGTGACCCGGAGACATCTCAGGACCGACCTGGTCGCACTAAGGTTTCTCCACCCATCTCGTGCTTGGGGTCATCACTCCTCCTGACATCTCGGATCCAGACGGGGGTCTCCAGAACGGGCGAGGAAGACACTTCAGACAGAGTGCGTCTTGATGCTTTTAATAAGAAACAGCTTATTTGCAAACCAAATTCTTTTAAATCCAGAACTCCGCTCTCTGAGATTCTGATTACTTTATATTTACACATGAGTTCCAGACACCATCCTTTAGTTCGCATCCACTCACAGTAAATAATAGTTTAAACAATTTGACAAGTCTTAATTGTTTGTAAAATAAATTCTTATTTTTATAAACCTGACTGTTTCTTGAATCAAAACGAAGTTTGTACAATTCCCTAATGAATAAAAGAATCCTAGAATCTTCTGACTAACACAAATAAAGACCAGGCAAAGTTATATTCTAGATTTAAAGAGTATCACAGCTTATTGGTTACAAGTGGTGTTAATAATAAATGGCTCTTAAAGCAATTTACATAACCCAACATACTATTATTTATTAACATTACACACAGGAATGACTCTCGTCAGGAAGCACTCTCTCCCGTGTATTTTCATCCTTTTTCTGCCAGGCCAAGTAGTCGGAGGTCCCATCTTCATCGGTATCTTGAGTTTTCCAGACATCTTTCCTTCAGTTCTTTGTTTTCCTTCATTAATGCCTCCATCTTTGTTTTGAGCTTGTCTGTTTCCTTTTTGTTTTCTTCAGTTGCCTTTGTATTTGCCTCTATCCTAAGGTCAAAAGCTTTCAGATTTTTGTCTAGCAGATCAAATCTTTCTGTAAAGGCCAGCAGGGCTTCATATTTTCATTGCTCACCTGTTTCCCGGTAGCTTTATTTGTCATTTTTTTTTGGATTGGGGCTTTTTATTGGTGTGTGATCACCAGTGGGTCTTGCTGCTATCTGTTGATGCTCCATCTCCTCTATGTCTTCGTCTGCACATGCTTCTTTCATTGCCGCGAGGTTGTAGTCATGGTCGGAAAGGCTACCTATTAGCTCCGCCATGTTAGTCATTTGATGTTTTGCGTTTGCTGCTTTATCTGTCCAATAACTCTTCAAAAACTATGTTCCAGGGGTTCCACTTTCCTTTCAGTTTCCTTTCTGAATAACTGTTTATCAGAGAATAACTTCTCAGGACATTTAAAACCCACCGTTTTATCAGACCTGCCAAGTTTCCACCTGCTCACTCCGCCATCTTGAATCTCTCCCCCGAAAACTAGAAGGTGTACCTGGAGAAATACATAAAACGCACAATGCTATTGGTCCTGACTGTAGTTTGTGCTTATGCACCAAACTGCAGCTCAAACCACCCACCCTTTTTGGAGTCCTTGGAGGGGGTGCTGGAGAGCGCTCCTTCTTGTGACTCCCTAGTTCTGCTGAGGGACTTTAACACTCATGTGAGCAAAAACAGTGAGACCTGGAAAGGTGTGGTTGGGAGGAACTGCACCCCCTTCTTCAAATCTGAGCGGTGTTCAGTTACTGGACTTCTGTGCACATTATGGATTGTCCATAATGAACATCTTGTTCAAGCATAAAGGTGTCTAGATGGGCTCTTGGCACCAGGATACCTTAGGGCGCAGTTCAACAATCGACTTTGTTGTCGTTTCATTTGATCTATGGCCACGTGTCTCGGACACTCGGGTGAAGAGAGGGAGAGGGGCTGAGCTGTCAACTAACCACTACCTGGTGGTGAGTAGGCTTTGATGGTGGGGGAAGAAGCCGGTCAGACCTGGCAGGCCCAAACATGTGAGAGTCTGGTGGAGTCTCCTGTCAGAAGGAGCTTCAATTCCCACCTCCAACAAAATTTCGAAACATGTCCCGAGGGAAGCGGGGGACATTGAGTCTAAGTGGGCCATGTCTCATGCTTCCATTGTTGAGGTGGCTTATCGGAGCTGCGGCTGCAGGGTTGTCGGTGCTTGTCGTGGTGGCAACCCCTGAACCCGCTGGTGGACACCGGGAGTTAGGGGTGCTGTCTAGCTGAATAAAGATTTCTATTAGGTATTTTTGGCCTGTGGGACTCCAGAGGCAGCTGATAGGTACAGACAGTCCAATCGGAATGCGGTTCAGGTGGTCGCAAAGGCAAAAAACCCTGGCGTGGGAGGAGTTTGGTGAGACCATGGAGCAAAACTTCCGTATGGCTTCCAGGAGAATCTGGTTCACCATCCAGCATCTCAGGAGGGCAAAGCAGTGTGCTACCAACACTGTTTACAGTGGTGACGGTGTGCTGCTGACCGTTACTTGGGACATTGCGGATTGGTGGGTGGATTACTTCAAAGACCTCCTCAATCCCACCGGCACATCTTCCAGTGAGGAAATGGAGGCTGGGGACTTTGGGTTGGACTCTCCATTCTACCAGGATATTGTCGTCAAAAAAACTCTTCGGTGGCATGGTCCCAGCGGTGGATGAGATAGGCCCAGAGTTCCTTAAGGCTCTGGATGTTGTGGGGCTGTTGGTTGATGCAGCTATGCAGTATCGCGTGGACATCGGGGACAGTTCCATGGATTGGTTGACTGGGATGGTGGTTCCCCTATTTAAAAAGGGGGACCGCAGTGTGTGTTCCAACTACAGGGGGATCACACTCCTGAGCCTCCCTGGTAAGGTCTATTCAGGGGTTCTGGAGAGGAGAGTCAGCCAGATTCTTGAACCTCGGATTCAGAGGGAACAATGTGGTTTCTTACCCTATGGTCACCAGCATTAGGTAGTGATCAAAGGAACAAGATTGCAAATACAAGCGGCTGAAATGAGTTTTCTCCGTAGGGTGGCTGGGCTCTCCCTTAGAGATAGGGTGAGAAGCTCGGTCATCTGGGAGGGGCTCGGAGTAGACCCACTGTTCCTCTACATCGAGAGAAGCCAGTTGAGGTGGCTCGGGCATCTGGTCAGGATGCCTCCTGGATGCCCTCCCTTTTGAGGTTTTCCAGGCACGTCCAACTGGGAGGATACCCAAGGGAAGACCCAGGACACTCTGGAGGGACTATGTCTCTCGGCTGGCCAGGGAACACCTTGGGATTCCCCCGGAGGAGCTGGACCAAGTAGCTGGGGAGAGGGAAGTCTGGGCCTCTCTGCTTAGGCTACTGCCCTCGCGACCCAACTCCGGAAAAGCGGCTAAAAATGGATGGATGGACTTTCAGATAAAATTCATCTGCTGTTGATAGTTTTTTTAAGTTTGACACTTCAAATCCATCGTGCTGTCAGGCGGAAAAAAACACCAACACACAAGCACATTTTAAAATAAAATAACTTTATTTATATTAACGAATAGAAGCTATATTGTAAATAGGACTTGCTCACATATGTTTCTGAGATGTGACAACACGAACTAACTGGAGCTGGCACATGGAAACTGCTCATATCTCAGAAGTCATTGTCACTTTCCTCCAGCAGAGGGGATCTTGTGCCTCCTATGGAAGGATGGTTACCCCTCGACAGCAGGCCGTTCAAACTGTCATCAATGCTCTCCTCCTCTTCACCTTCATCGTCTTCCTCATCATCATCATCCACATCAATCTCACTATCTTCAGTCTGAAATGTACAGCAAACATAAAAAACACAATAAGTAATCACCCAAAAGCTCAAGTCTGTTTTCAAGAATCCAGTTTTAATGTTAGTTGTCTGAAGTATTTATCCACAAAAACACTTAAAGGAACAGAAGCCAGGAGGAGTTTTGTGTCCAACTAAACACAAGAACAGCTAATGCCTTACTGCTTCACATGGCACAGTCTAATAAGCAAATAGCACAATTTAACACAACACACACCTAATGTTTTTTATCTGCATAGAACAACACCACAGACAGTGGCGGCTCTTCCACATCCTCCCTGACGTAAATGGAGAAAAAAATTCTAAAATGTGTAAAAAAAATTAAAAAATAAAATAAAATCCCCCCTACAACACATATCCAAATATTTACAAAAAATGCAATTTGAATGATTTACTCATCATTTTCACCAGCAGTCTCTCATCAAACAGCCTCACTAATATCACTGCAGGGGGACTGGGCCCCTGAACTGCAGCAAAACAGCCAATCGTGGGTGGTTGCTAGAGAGAACTGGGGCATTTTTGACCAATACGCATCACATAATTTTATGTCTCCAGCCAATAGTGACCATGCTACAGGAAATGGCTAGCTAGAATGCTAGAAGGGGCTGGATCTTCTCCCTCTCACTCTCTCACTCACTCACTCACTCACTCACTCACTCACTCACTCACTCACTCACTCACTCACTCACTCACTCACTCACTCACTCACTGCTGGTTTATATAGGTAGCGCTAACATCAAACATGTACCTTCTGCTGTAAAGTGTGTTTATTTGTTCTTATTGTATGTGATTTAAATTGTCAAAACAGGATATCTAACTAAATTTCTATGTTCTGTTAGCGTCGCCTTCTGGTGGAACTGAGTATTGCGCTTTGAGGTGTGCATGCTTTGATTAATTAAGACACACTGATGCAGAAAACTCAAGCTGGAAAACAAATTAATGTCAAAATAAAATGTGAATAAGGCCAAAAATGACTGCAATTGCTCATGCTTTGTAGAAAGGTGTTCATGGTAGGCTTGTGTATTTGAGTATTATTATAGTCTAATTCATCTGTAAATTTTACTTTGGCTTTATCTGTAAATCAGTTTATTTAGAGAAGGGAAATAAAAGATTGTTTTGAAACTGTAGTCATTTTCCAACAGTTCAATTGTAATATTAAAATGGATTCAAGGGAAAATCTTTTCACACATAACGCCACCTAGATTTTTTTTTCACTAGCTACCACTGACCACACAGATGAGGATCTACTGTTCACAAACTGTGATGTGGAGAGTGGAACATAGGAAGGGAACAAAGGCAGGTCGATGGGATCCATGGCCTCCACAAACCTTTGCTTTCTGCTGTTTTAAGTGATGGCGGGTTGACCTTGTGGAGGCTGATAAAAACACCTTTTAAAAACCACGTGAATGACAACAAGAAAACAACAAACACAGATAAGTTACAAAAATTTCAGTGGAAGGAAAAGTTTGAAACCAAACAGAAATAAAAAATGAATCTGAAGCCATGATAGGATACAGGAGAGCAGACTGACAATTAAGATGGGCTGAGAGTCAGTCACAGCGAGAACCACTTAGAGGTGCTAGTGGCAAACAGAAAGACTTGAAGTACAAAAATGGAGGAATATTAGAAAGTCTAAGATATTACTGACCTCATCACTGTCACCACCTTGCATGTTACCGATAAAATGTCCTCCTCTCCCTGAGAAGGAGAAAAAACAACAAGCAGTTACGAATTTGTAAGAGAAAAGGATTCTGAACAAGAATTTAATCAAAGCTCTGGGCATAGAATTAAAGAACAAGTTTTTAATACATGTTCAGCGGTCTCTAGTGGGAATTAATGCCTTGTAAGTTGTTCTCTGGGGAACAAAAGCTCCGGTGCACCTGATTGAGGATAAAGAAATTAGCCGGAGTAGAAAGTAGGAGAAGGCTTTGGAGTCTTGTCCTGAAATTTGGACATCTCTCCACTGATTGGCTAACAGCAACATGACTCTACCACTGACTCTGTTTGCTGTGCAACGTTGATGTTTGATCTCCACAGATAACACAAGACTTAAGGAGTTCTGCTGTGTGGTGGAGTTGCTAATGCTAACGGTTCACTTCTACTTGCCAAGACAAGCTCTGCTCTTTCCTGAATGCTAAACAACAGCAGCCTTCCCCGCTGTGAGTCCAGATGGGCGAGTCCATGAACGTTAAGTGACAGTGTGACATAGATCTGTCAGGCTTTTCTGATTCCAACCTTTTTCCATCCATTTTCTATCAGAAGCAAATGCAGGAGATAGGTGTAGGAGACTATTTTCAGGTTGAGCCTGCATGTTATATTCAGAGTCATTTTCAAAAATGTTAAGTAAAAAAAAGGTTTCTCAGTGAGCCTGCTCTTAAGAATCTACATTTTCACTTGGAACATTTATATACATCTTTGCAGCCTGATCCATCTTGGGTGAGAAGGTCAGCTTCAGTCCCTCCACACTGTTTACACTCTTAGATTATGATGGCTTAAGTAAAAGCCAGATATGTCAGGCTTACCACAGTCATAGCCTGTTTGCGTACCTGCCATGAGTCCATTTCTGATGAGTCGTGGCTTAGAGGGTCGAGATTCTTCAAGGTCGCTGTCTGACCCTTCGTCCTCTAGAACATCCAAGTCAGAGTCCTCATCTTTCACTGCCAGAGACAAAAGACAAGAGTTTTGGGACTGGACAAATGGGTTTGAGTAAGCATTTAGTGTGTGTTTGATTTTCTCACAGGATCCTCTCATCAGATCTCTCTCCTTCTCCCTCAGTTTGTGCTGCACTATCCTCAGATTGTTTTCAGCTTCCTGCACAACACACAAGTAAAAAAACATTATTACCACAGGACTTTCAATTGACCATCTCTTATAATCTCATCGTGATTTATGAAAGAATCTGATTTTATGGAGACAGGTTGTGCAGACATAGTTGTAGTTTGTTACTGATATTTTCCATAGATACACTAGGGAGTGAATACAAGAAAGGTTTAGACAATTCCAGAACAACAATATGTTCCTAGTTGTGTTTGTTTATTTCACGCACCTCAAATCGTTCCTGTTCCAGTCTGTAAAATTCATCCAGCTGAGATTCCAAGAAGTTGAGGTTCCTAAACTTTTCCACATAAATCTCATACTGTTTCTGCAGATCTTCTTCTATCTTCTCATATTCATCCATGTATGCTGGCCTAAGGGATTAGGATGAGAAAATCAAAAGCATGTCTAGTAAGATTATGTTTAAAGGTCAACTTTACTCATATTTTGAATGCATTTTAGTGGTCCTTAGTGGAAAAAGTTAGTAATTCTCTGGGGAAAAAGAGCTCCGGTGCACCTGTTTGAAGACAGAATTCAGCTGGAACAGAAAGTAGCTTGAGACGGCAGGATTTAGAGTCTTATTTCCTGATATTATGACATCTTGTCTCTGATTGGCTAACAGCATCACGACTCTACCACAGACTCCATTTGATTTGCAATGTAGATATTTTATCTCCACAAATAACACATGCTTGGATAAGTTCTGCTGTGTGGTGGAGTTGCTAATGCTAACGGTTAGCTTCTACTAGTCGAGACATTCTCTGCTGCTTCGTGGATGCTAAACCAACAACAGCCTTCCCTGTCATAAGCATTGACATGTAAAAGTATGGATGTAGCCAGCCCATTGTTCCGTGGGAGGCAGGTTGAAGCCATAAATGGGAGGTTCCCACCACTGATTTTTTGACTGTGTTTGTCAGGCTTTTCAAATCCTAGAGTTTCGCCGTAGGGCTGCAACAACGAATCGATAAATTCGATGAAAATCGATTACTAAAAGCGTTGGCAACGAATTGCGTCATCGATTCGTTGTGTTGCGCAACTCTTCCAAAAGCCCCCTCCCCTCCCGCCCGCCGTTGCGCGCAGACCGGTGGAGAGCCGGCAGGTGTTTGTAAGAGGAACATGGCAGAAGCAGCGAGACTCCAAAAAAGTAAAAACTTCTAAAGTTTGGGAGCATTTTCAGTTAAATCAGGCGAAGACATTCAACGTTTGTAGGTCAGACAGCATGGCACGGGGATACTACGGTGATGATGCAGCGTCTTAAACGCAAGCATGTCAGAATCATCAGCGAGGAAGGAGAGAGCTCGGTGTCCGGGTAAGTTAAAAACTTTTCAAAAGTGATTCATCCAAGCCCCGGATTATTACACAGGCTAGACATGCCCTAAGCTCGTAAAAAAAAAGTCCATAAAATTGTAATTAAAGAGCAAGTCACCCCCAAATAAACTTTTTTTTGCTGATAAACTAAATAAACGAGTGTCTAATCGTGCTGCAGACACGTGTCGTCAATAATTTGGCACTTCAGTGCATCTTAGTTCAAATTTAAATATTCTGCCTAAAACTGGCAGTGTTGTGCCGTTGTCAGGTAAAAACTCTGCACTGTATTTTAATTTAAATCTGCCACCGCTATTGGCTAAGAAGTATGATATGATGTAAACTGGTACATTATGATGTCACAATGCTGTCGTGAGCCGGAGTGTGTGTGTATTTGTTAGCGGCTCCGCCCTCTCGGTCTGCCAGGCAACAGCATGTGTTGCATTTTTCAAACATAAAGCAGGAGTGGAGTTAGACTCTGGTAGGGGTTGACTTGCTCTTTAAGCTGTTTAACTTGGACCAAGCATTTTAGGTCACAGATAGGTGTAGCTTAGGGTCTCTGTCTATACACCTTATAAGACAATTTAGGTGATGGCATGTTGTTTTTCTGCTATTGAACTGTTTTCTAATAATGCTGTGTTTAATAAAGTGAAGGAAGGAGAAAAATAACGTTTCCCTAGCAGTTTTTAAAAATGTCCCTATGTAATCCGATTAATCGATTAATCGTGTCGAGACCCCATCCGATTAATCGATTATCCAAATAATCGTTTGTTGCAGCCCTATTTCACCGTCTTATTTTCTATCAGACGCTAACGCAGGAGACAGCTGTAGGAGACTATTTTCATGTTCAGCCTACTGGAAAAACTGAGTGGCCGATTATATTCAGGAATAATTTTAAAAAAAATTCAGCGTTCCACACACGTAAGTGAAACTGGTTTGGAGTAAATAACTTCATAAACATGTTTTTGACATGTGTAGACCATTTATTTAAGAACAAAAGTTATAATATGTCATATTTATGAACAGAAAGGTATAGTTAATCTAAAATCTGGCTCCAAATAACTATTTATGAGATATGTTGACGTGAGACTATTACATGATGTTTCCCTAAATGTCAGCTGTTCTCAGAAATCTTGGATTTAGTTTAAAATGTGTCAAAAAAAAGCAACATTAATTTTAAAGGGACTAACCATTTCTGAGAAAAATAAAAATGAAAATCTTGGTAGCACTGTTTAACCCTCCC
This sequence comes from Nothobranchius furzeri, assembly GCF_043380555.1. NCBI lineage: Eukaryota > Metazoa > Chordata > Actinopteri > Cyprinodontiformes > Nothobranchiidae > Nothobranchius > Nothobranchius furzeri. The sequence goes on from NC_091748.1 coordinate 64,775,002, forward strand.
ACTGTCTTTATGGGTCACCGCGCGAGGAAAGTTGACTATTGAGCAGGATTGATAGTGTATCCCTTGAGGTCACACCCATTATGACAGTGGGAGGGTTAAACAGTTTCCTCCAAAGAGATCAGAAATTCAGAAGCTAATGGAGGAGATGGGGTAGAAGACTATCAGCCTGCATGAAAAACTCTGATCTGAGTGATTGATTATAATCAGAAATAACAATTAAAAAAAATATTTTTCTGTGAAATGAACCTTTAAAAAGTTGGTTGAAACATCTAAATGTGAAAACTGACCGGACACTCTGCAGGGTCTGCAGCCTCTTCTGATGCCGCTCCAGGTCCTGTTTCTTCTTTTCAATCTTGGCATCCAGACTGGTCTCATCCGACACGACATTATTCAGCATCTCTTTGGTCTTTTCCACACTTTCCTTCAACACAAGGATTTAGCACCAGATTCAGCACTACAGCTCATCAAAGATTAAAAAACATTTTCCGTGTGAAGTCAAGTGTTGAAAAGATAACAAAACAAAACAATAATTTAAAATACAGACCTGAACTTTCTTGATGGCAGCTCTCAGGGCTTTTTCAGTCTCGTTAATCTCAAGAGGTCGAGCAATGGCAGCCATTCTCGCTGCCTGTCAATTAGAAAAGAAGTCCGTCAACAATTAAAATCTAATTGTCTTTTTCTAATCAAATAAAAACTTTTTAAAGATGTTTAAAACTGCAAGGTATGGTTTGTTTCCCTTTACCCTTAGGTCCACTTCTTTTCCCAGTAAGTCGTACAGAGATGCTCCTTTGGATGTGACTTCAGATGCAAGCTGACGAACTGCTTTAAGGTCTGAAATCTGCAGCAGAGACAACGTGAGAGCTAATAAGCACTCATCTTTCACACAAGTCTTCGGAGCATAAAATGTGTGGGCAATAAAAGTGACTGCCATTTACTGGCTAACATATGTCCACAAGTCTGGAGGTTTTTGTTGGCAGGTGTTGAATTAAAAATGCTGATGCAGCAGTGTTAGCTGGCGCACTCAGCTACCCAGCAGGCTCATGGATTGTAAACAAAGACTTTTAAAGGAGAAAAGCTGGCCTCCATCCAGCCAGCTGAGAAGGAAATCTGTTTCAATGTAACCTTCTTTCCAGCATGATTGAGACATTAGTTTTTGATAATTTCACAGTAACATGATTTTTTTCTTCATTTAACCTGGTAAAATGCTTGAGAACAAGTTCTCATTTACAAACAAAAATTCTTACATATTGTACCTTTACATTAGGCCAATTTTTCTGCTTCCAAGCATTGATCTTGATTCTTTATTGATCCCTCTTGGAGAAATGATTCCCTGCATCCCTGAAGAGCAGTGGGCTGTCGTTTGTACAGCACCCCAGGGGGGGAAATTTCAGAGTTCAGTACCTTTCCCAAGGACACATCAACACGTGGTCTGCCAAGGCCTGGGATCGAACCACTCACCTGCTGCTCTCCCTGTTCAGCCACGGAGACTTATTTTTAATAACTTGATACAGTTTTGATGCAATAAAAACTACCCTGACACAAACTCCTGTTATGAGATTGTGTGTGCCTGTAATACTGTCAGTAAGTAATACTGTCAATAAGTAATACTGTCAATAAGTAATACTGTCAATAAGTTGTGCTTTGATTGTTTTATTTAAACTGTCTTAAGTTCCCAATTTATTCATAATGTACCAAACTCCTGACACCTTACTGTTTACTAATATGTTCATAAATAACTGAGGATACAGGAACATGTGTGTAAAATTACTCGCAGACAAGCTCACCCTTGAGCTGAGGTCAAACTTAAACTTGTTATCTTCTTCCACTACATCTTCCTGAGCCATCTCTTTGGTTTTCATAGCATTGTAGATCATCGAGGTGATCTTTAGCATCTCTTTTACTGCGTAGCCATCCGCCTGATAAAGACGCTTGGTGTTTAACTTAATGTGAGCCTTTGTAGCCTGTGAGCAGATTAGACAAAAGTTAAAACAGACTTTGAATTTGGGTGGGCAAGAATACAGAAGATAATCTGTAAAAAAAATGTCACCATAAATTGAGCCACAGCCTTGATGAAGAATATTCTGTCTGACTCTGTATCGACATCAGTGGGAATATCACTGTGAGGATCATATCTACAAGAGGAAAGAAAGTGAACAGGAACAAAATTACAAAAAAAGTATTTAGATTTTTTAATCTTGGAATATTTGATGAAAAACCAGGAACAAATCCAAATAAAGTAGTGATAAAATTAGGAATTAAATATTTGTGCAAAAAACTGAAGATGTTTAGACAATTATGTAATTTATTTAAAAGTGTGATGCCATACCTCTTTACAAGCCATATGAGGATTTCTGACACCAGCGCAAAGTTTGGTGTCCTGAAATTCTCCATAGAGATCAAGCGATGGTAGCCCAAGGCCCTCATCATCTCTGTGAAATCTGCAAATAACAAATTCAGGGTCCAATCACTTGAAAAAATGTGTGTTACATTATATAAATATGGAAAATAACACACACTCACTTCTTAGGTCTCTGAAAGACATGCTGACCTGAAAGGAAAACATGTCATTATTGAGAGTGGTGTTACCTAGAAAGCTCAATGTGTCATATTTGAGATTATAGATGAAAACATAACCAAATAATGTTTCCAACAAATCAAAACTATTTCTTCCCGTTTAGAGTCAATGATGATAAAAAAAAAAATAAAAGAATCGTAAACCTGAAACGTTTGCTAGCTTTATATGATTTGATTAAATTAATTAATTTAAAAGCAATCAATTTCCCTCTGGGATTAATAAAGTATTTTTGAATTGAATTGAATTATGAGGGGACAGAGCAAATGTGCTTTGAAATATGGTATTTTTGTTCTATCCGTGTCTTTTTAAAACAACCATGTTTATGCTTTGTTTATAATCTGTTCGGCGCTTCATTAGTCTTGAAAAGTACTTAAATAATAAAGCTGGATGGAGAATAACATCTGCAAACTTCTGTTTATGTAAACGTAACCACGGTCTAGCCTCTTTAGCTGAATGTTAGCAACAAGCTAACACGACAACCGCTAGTGGCTAACAGCTAGTTAACAAATAAATAATTAATATTTTACTTAATGCGTTATTAGTAGTTCCCAGACGGATTTAAAATTATTACGATATTGGTGTCATTACCTGTTACCTTATGTCCAAGCTAAGTTATTCCGTAGACGGCCTCTAGAAATGGTCGCTATGGAAACATTCTCACTCTCATCTACGGAAGCTCGATGTAGTCAAAGCTCAAAGAAGGGCGGAATCAATGTCTGTGGGAATAACTAACACTTGGATTCGTTGTACTTTATTAAAGTAAATGCAATAATAAATGCACCAATGTCTCTTTGAATTTAAACATTGATTTTTAAATTTGGACATGCTTCAATAATGAAGACAGTTGGGGATAATGACGTTTAACTACACATTGTTTATTCTGATCTTATTTATTAGCACTTTCCAGAAAGCACGATTTAATGTGTAGAATGACGGACAAAGAGTGTATAAAACGTACATGATTTGACATGTCAGCTCATAATACTCCAAAACTGTGCCTATGAAACTGATAGTCATTGGCCTTTGCTGAGTTTTATCTATTTAAACATCTTCAACACACAAACTGGGTTACGAAAAAAAGATTGGGCAGCATTCTCACTATACACACACAAAAAAAGGAAATATTCACATTATACACACCTGCATTTAAAATTATTGCATGTAAAAAAACAATAGAGGTCTCAATAGAATTTGCTCTGCTAGTCCTGCAAAATGTGTCTCATTTTATTATCATTGTAATATAATACATGTGCTAACTTGTCTTTTTCTGATAACAAATTTTGAGTAGCAGCTGAAAAACAACTGGTTTTCAGGTATTTCACCGCTTTTGGTTGAATACATAACTCCACATGTGTTCATTCATAGTTTTGATGCCTTCAGTGAGAATCTGCCAATGTCATGAGAATAAAGAGGGCAGGGTTTATCAGATGGAACGAGGGAAAAACCATAAAAACAATACATATCAATACTTACAATTATGAAGCTGAGGTTGACTTGCAATTGTAAGTGGACCTAAGTGGCAAAAAATCTGTTGATGACTGTCATGCAGGACTCAATGAAGTCAATGCAAATGTGCAAAGCAATCTGTAGAGCGGGTCTCAAGATAAGCTGGGAGCTGCAATACAAGAAGCAAAAAATGCTCTAACTGTAGCAGCTACACCTGCTTCTGCAGACAGATGAGACAACCATGACATGATGTGTCTGAGTCTCAGTCAACCTCAATAAATCCAGATACAGCAAATTACATAGCAACAAGTCAAATCAACAAACACCCAGAGTTAATTAGAGTTTATGATTGAATCCCCCTCATATAAGCTCTTTAATGGGCTTTTTTTCAAAATTTTAAAAGGAATCCACACACAGAGGCTCTGTGTACAGGCAACGATCACACAAAAGACAAAACGACCAAGTCCTGTTTAATCAAACACCGATATATTGATCGAAAGAAGAAGAAAAAAAAGATTTCCACTTTTTTTAAATACTTTATTTTTTTCCCATTTTAGGTCGTTTAAACATTTAACAACAAAAAATGTTTTTTGTTCATACTAAGAACCTGAATCGGAAACAAAGTTGAACATTCAAATATAATTTTTGGAACGTTTTATTCAACATTTATTAAAATATTTTTAAAGAAATGAGCGTCAAATAAAATATTCTTATTCAGAATTCAATGTCAAAAGCTGAAAATTTTCAAATGATCAAAAACACATCAACATCTCTTTTAGCAAATGCTATTGTTGGATTACATAAGAGTTCATTTCTTACCAGCAAAACAATATTCAACAAAATATGCTGGTTTGACTTGGGTTGTTTTATTAATGCAAATATTTTTCTGCATTTGATTTTACAGGTCAGGACAAATCCAAAGCTGAAGGATAACTTAAAATCACTTGCGGTCATATAAATCAGATTATTCACTCAAAAGAAAAAGAACAAGTTTGGAGATTTTAACGCAGTTTACAGAATTTCTGCCACCAGTTTTTGCCCGTTTGGGGCATTATTAGGAGTAGGGATGTAAGAAAATATCGATATGGCAGTGTATCATGATATTTTTTCCAGCAATATTATATCGATATTCAAAAGCTGTGTATCTAATTTTTGGAAGAATTTGTATGCAAACATTTAGGTGCAATTCAAACATCGACCACTAGTTGGTAGCAGTGCGTTTTGTTTCCACCACTGAAATGTAAATCTCCCTATCATGGTTCAGATACCCCATGTTAAACATGTATTGGTTTGGACTGTTAACTGAATATTCCTATAATAATTTCAGACTAAAAAAATCGTTAATATCTTCTGACTGAATGTATCGTGATACATATATTATCTCCATAATTTCACCAATACACATCCCTAATTAGGAGTACACATTTTCTGAGCTTTAAGTTTATGCCTCTGTGCTCCAATTTACTCCCATGCCCCTGAGAAAGGGAAATAAAATTATTACCTCTGCTATGGATGCAAGTAGAAAACAGGTTGGATAAACAAAAAGGTGCCTAATATTTTATTATTTGGTGCAAAACTACAGTGACTTGAAAATGAAAACGACAGCGTATTTGTTGTTTTCTTAAAAAGACAAATTAGTGTGTAAAATACACTGAGCTAACCTACATGTTAAAAGTACAAATGACATGTAAATACATAGTTAAAATAATGACACAATTTGATTCCTTATAACAAAAAATGATAAATTTGAACAAAAAAATGATTAATATAATCAAATATTGCAAGTCACTGTCATAAAAGAGAAAAGACCATGGTCTTGATTCGGAAAAGGGTAGAATGCCTTCTCTGGGTCAGGGATGAGGTCCTGCCTCAAGTGGAGGAGTTTAAGTATCTCGGGGTCTTGTTCACGAGTGAGGGAAAACTGGAGCGTGAGATCGATAGGCAGACTGGCACTGCGTCTGCAGAGATGCGGGCGTTGTACCGGTCCGTCGTAGTCGAGAGAAAGCTGAGCCAGAAGGCGAAGCTCTCAATTTACCGGTCGATCTACGTTCCTACCCTCACCTATGGTCACGAGATTTGGGTAGTGACTGAAAGAACGAGATTGCGGATACAAGCGGACAAAATGAGTTTTCTCTGCAGAGTGGCTGGGCTCTCCCTTAGGGTGAGAAGCTCGGTCATCCAGAAGGGGCCCAGAGTAGATCCACTGCTACTGCACATCGAGAGGAGCCAGTTGAGGTGGCTCGGGCATCTGGTCAGGATGCCTCCTGGATACCTCCCTGGTGAGGTTTTCCGGGCACGTCCAACTGGGAGGAGGCCTAAAGAGAGAGCCACGACACCATGTCTCTCACCTGGCCAGGGAACGCCTTGGGATTCCCCGGAGGAGCTGGCCCAAGTGGCTGGGGAGAGGGAAGTCTGGGCCTCTCAGCTTAGGCTGCTGCCCCCGTGACCCGACTCCGGATAAGCGGATTCAAATGGATGGATGGACTGTCATAAAATTAAAATATGACGACATTTAAAAGAGTAAATCTGAAATGTTTCTTTTTCTCCCTTTCTAAATTTTAGATTGTTAGCCACAAACGTGTTCTATTTATTCACCTACAACACAGCGAGACATCCCAAACAAAATGAGCTAATCAAATCAAAGATCTTCCACAGTTTCTTCCCACCAACTTCCATTTAGTAGAAAAGGTCACATCTGCTCTTCATCGTTATGACGACCCGGTGCTGTCAGGCTGCTCGCTGCCACTGGTGTTCATCTGGATCAAACCGATTACAGAGGAAGTGGTGCCCAGCAAGCCCACCAGCCAGCTGGGGAAGCATCCTGCCCAAAGGAAGCCAGGTGGCATCCAGTGAACGGCGTTACTGAGGTCAGCCGCGCTGCTAATGATGGAAAGCAGCTCCCCTCGCATCTGTCTGCAGAGCTGAGAGTGTCTGCAGGAGAAAACAGGCAGTTTTCCCACAAAACTACAGTTAGCTGCTACAATCAAACACATTTATACTTCAAGCATGCTAATGTTTGTGTATTTTGACCTGCTGCTTTCTCCGTTCCTCCCGTACTCCTTCAACTTCCTCTTCAACAGCAGCAGAACCCTTAATGATCTACAGAAAATCAACATAAACACCACATGACTCCTCGAGTCCCACTAAAGCCGTCTAACGGCTGGTTAATGCCCAAGTACACAAATCACTTTCTAAGCTATTTTAAGATGCACACTTTGCTTGCCTATAAAATATTTAAATAACAGTAGTAAAAGTTAAAACAAGCGTGAAAGTTTTAGCTAGTATACAAATAACTTGACTGATTTTAGATATTTCAAAGTAAAAGCTGAACTGGATGTTTTTCATGAGTACAATGAATGGCTGGTTAGAATACTGTAGGATTTAAGTTCCTACCTGAGGATTCCCAGAATCAGCGAGGTTCCCCACAGCACAGTACTGAACAACCACCACTTATCTGACCGCACTTTAATCAGCTCAGCATCGGCAGCCCAGGCAACGTGTTCACATGGGTAGTAGAGCTGGTCAGCCACATTGGTCAGCACCGATATCCAGCGAACCCCTGCATCCTCCTCCTGAGACAGAGGTGCACTAAACGTTAAGCAGGTCAGTCCCGTCAAACGTGGGCGACAGTGGCACAGGAGTTAAGTGTTTGTCCCGTAATCGGAAGGTTGCAGGTTCGAGCCACGCTCAGTCTGTAGCTGTCGTTGTGTCCTTGGGCAAGACACTTAACCCACCTTGCTTGCTGGTGGTGTTCAGAGTGATCGGTGGTGCATCGGTGGTATGGCAGCCTCGCCTCCGTCAGTGTGCCCCAGGGCAGCTGTGGCTACAATGTAGCTCATCCCCACCAGGGTGTGAATGTGTGTGCGAATGGGTGAATGACTGATTGTGTTGTAAAGAGCCTTTAGGGGTTCCCAGGACTCTAGAAGGTGCTATATCAAATATAGACCATTTACCATTTACAGGCCAAAACAAATACACTGTAAATTCTAAGTAATTTCATCATTTTATTATAAAATAGTTAGAGGAGATAAAAGAGGAAGGGATTATTAGGATGCCTGAGTGTTGTTTTTACTTACTGAAGCACCAAGCCCATAGCTGTGAGAGTACGCCAGCATAGAGAGATCATCAAACAGCCTCAGAACGGTCCTGCAGTGGCTGAGCTGAGCAGAAAACAGCAACAAACTTTTCCCAAGCTGCTGAGAAGAAAGGTCTGTTTCCCCCTTTTTGGTAAGAACTCCTCCAACCAGCTGGGAGCCGTAACAGACAGTCCTGATCTGCACATGCAGGCATGAAAAGGATTACAAATGCCAACATTGTCACATTTAATTGGTAATCCTAACTCTAATTCTAAATGCATCTAAAAAATTGAAATAAAAAAACTACTACTACCAAATAAAGATTTATATTCCCTACGAGAAAATTAAAAGTTTTATTGTGCTTGTTTAATTTACTTCAGGATTTATTTCATACAGAAAAAGTCTATTAAGGAGTTTAATGAATTCCAAAATCCCGCAAGACAATTTATCCAATTATCTTTATCAATTACTTTTGTCTAATGAGGTTGGAGTAAAGAAATATTGAAAATAGATCGAATACAGTATAAAAGACAGTTAGTATATTGACCACACACACACACACACACACACACACACACACACACACACACACACACACACACACACACACACACACACACACACACACACACACACACACACACACACACACACACACACAGGGGAGGGTCCATCTGTAATCAGTGAATTTCTACTGTAGCTGAGCTAACACATAAACCACAGACTCCTGTAAGTAAATTGAGCTTTGATGAAGACTCACGACTTTATCTCTTCCTCTGTATGACTCCAGTAGTCTGACCAGGGACTCCACAGACTCCTGCATGTCTGCTAACAACAACAGTTTCCTCCACTCTGCTCCAGCAGCATTCAGCAGGAGTCTGGACTTTGAAACAGGAAGTAGTTTTCTAAACAGACCAGAGTAGACGATCACATCGATTACTCCAGATTCCCAGTGTTCACCCTGTCATGGATTTCTGGGGCTCGGTTAATTCAAAGAAAAATTCTGTTGGGGTAAAGACTGTAAATATTTTAAATAAGAGATATCCTTTACTTTGCTGGTGAATAAGAATTTGGGGGTAAGGTTTCTGGTGCTTTCTAGCTGCTGATAAATCATTGTATTTAATTCATGAATCTGAGTAAAGACAAAAAGATTGAAGTGGAAAAAAAGATTTTATTTTGTTCCTGATGCAGAAAAGTACAACAGCAGGTCGTGTACCGGTATTTACTGTTTCTCTGTGTAATTAACAAACATCAATACTATTGTTCTTTTCCTTTTTTAACAGAAATTTACAAGATTTAAAAAGCAAAACTCTCCATTTTAGGGGTTTAAACACAACTTTATATTATTACACATAAAAGTAATTTGATGAACAAGAGCAGGTAGCGGCAGAGGCCTGGGCAGGGTCCTCTAGATCTACTCCTTCTCCCATTGATGTGTAGTCCTGTCTCCCATGGTTATTGGGCTCACCTGTTACCGTGTTACTTGTCACCCTCGTTATCCTGCCCACCTGATTCCTGATTACCCTCATGTTTTTAAACCCTCTGTTTGTGCTTCTCTTTGTCAGATCATCATCTTGTCTTCCTGCATCATTCTGCCATTATTCTTATTAAACAGTTATTTTGCCCATCAGTCTGCCTGCTCCCCTGTGTTTGGGTCCCACCACTTAGCACATGCAGGTAGGTAGATAGGGCTGGACGATAATTCAATAGTTCAATATATCTATCGATAGACATGTCGAAAAAAGGTCAATAAAACTTCGATTAAAAAAGTTTCCTTTTTTCATTATAACCTATCAGGTAGCAGTGTGCTAGGCTCACTACTTCCTCCTAGCCAATCAAAACCACAGACTCGGGCACCAGGCCCTCCCCTCTCAAACCAAAGCAGAACATGAGGCAGCATGAAGAGGCGGAGAAAAAATGAAAATACTAAAATAAAATGGCCAGGACTGCACGTAAAATATATTTTCTACAATTTATAAAATACTTTTCAATAATTATTGATATTGATCAATAAAACATTTTTTTATCAACATACTTTTTTTCCATATCATCCAGCCCTAACCTGTACAACATCTGTCCTCTAACATCGTTAAACTGGGATTGGCGTACACCTAATCACACCATGTTCTATCAATGGATCGGTTTAACGGAACCTTGCTGCAATCTCTAACAGTAAGAGAAGTGTCTGGATTAAGATTTATTCAGTTAAAAAAATCATTTGGACTCCAATAAACCACAAAAACAATCTCTTTCATATTTAAAAAAACGATTTATAAATGCCCTGATGACCCTAGGAAGAGGATATAGTGTTTTTATTATCAATGTTATTTTTACTTTCTTTGTCATTTAGTTCAGAATCCAATCCATGCATGAAGTCTAGTCAGTTTGCTGTAGGAAATGTGACTATAGTCCCAAATGAGTGGGTGTTGAAGTTTTAGAACTGAAGATAGCAAACAAACAGACATTAATGTTGTTTTGGACTATAATAAGAGTCATGATTTAACTATAGAATAATTAGTGCATGCTTATCATAAGCTAGATTCTGAAGGCATTTTATTCAGAATGATGTGGTGTATTTTTTTCTTTTTTTTAATCTTTATTTTTAGTGGAAACTCCCCAGGCATTTTTTTCGTTTTTCTGTTTATTCTTAGATTTTTGCGTTATTAAATTTTGTGAATTTTGGAATTTCAAGGCAGTCTTCAAGTTTCTTTTTTCAGTCAGTTCTTCATACATACTGTGGAAGCCCATTCCCGCCACTCAGATAAAAATATTATTATCTCATAATTATGACTTAGATATTTCATAATTATTATGAAATATCTAAGTCATAATTATGAGATAATATATATATATATTTTTTTTTATCTGAGTGGTGGTACTGTAGGCAACGTAAAAAAAGAAAAAGTCTCGCGTCACGCTCTTCACGGACAGGGGTGGGGCGTGCAGGCGCAGCAGCAGGCTGCACGTGAGCCTCGTTGGGATTCCCACAGCCGTCCGTTAAACCCAAGACTTCACAAGGCGATGGCTGCCGCTACATCCACACCACAGGCGATGAGAGACCGGCTGCTGCTGGCCATCGATGCCCAGAGCAACGTGAGTTCCATGCAAGTTGTTTTTTTCCCCCTCTTTTATTTAGCAAAAGTAGAAGAATCGCAAACGCACCTTTGTTTATATTCCCACTCGTTTTCAGTTTTATACCTGATCAGCGGAGTTTTAGTTAGTCTGCAAAACTCTGTCCTGTGGTTCATTCTGGCATAAAAGCTAGTCTACTTTAACTAATGATCCTCAAATGTCTTTAGAATATAAAATTAATCATAATAAAAGTGATTATTTAAAGATAATGGAAGATGAAATTTCATATTATTCTATATAGAATTACAGTAAACAGATATAAATACTCTGTAGCGCTGCACTGAAAGAATGGAAATCTTCTGTTTGTTCAAGTTACTTCCTTACATAGCTGAAATGTAAAGTTGACTTTCCCCAGATTAAATTAAACAGACAACCAAGAATGCCACATTTCTGTCTACAATTGGGATTAAATACATTTGCATTTCTGTAGCCTCATGTTCCGAAACTAGTATCAGTATTTAACAGGTGCAGATTTGAAAGTGTATTCAAATTATGACCCCTTCTTAGTACAGTTCATTTTCCCTTCCGTCGTTCACATCTGACTGCTACTACGAGTAGAGGATGAGGTTTAGCAGTATCCTTTGATGAACTGCTGGACTTGGACGTGGTAAACACCATTCTGCATGAGGGCTTGTGTTTTCTTCACAGATTTGCAACATGGCAGTAGTCTTGGAGGTGATTTCTGTTTTGGAAAAGTATCCTATCACCAGAGACGCACTAGAGGTAGTTCTAAATATTAAATAAATAAATTAGTAGGTTTTATCCAACTCTTCATAAGTCAAGTCACATCATTCTCGTTTAGGAAACACGACTTGGGAAGATAATTAACGATGTCCGAAGGAAAACCAAGGACGAAGTCCTCGCAAAACGAGCCAAGAAGCTCTTACGGAACTGGCAAAAATTCATTGAGCCAGGAAAGGGTGAATTTTTGACCAGAGGACTCATTGGTGCATCGTGGTCTTCCAACGGAGTCATTCGTCCCTGTATCTGTCCTCCAGCAGCCATTGCATCGCTGGGTAAAACGGGCCCAGAGTTGAAGACGAGGTGTGACTTTAACAACTGCGCCCCAAGTGTGGAAGAACTAAGCATCAGAGAACGTAAGGAGGACCAGAAGGACGGACAACCCCAACAAGCTAAAATACTCCCAACCACTTTTGATCATCAAACGCAAAACTCAACACAGCTCCGTCATTGTGGATTAGGTGGACGCGCTAATAATGTTCACACGCATTATTCTTTAGATGGGGAAACATCTCAGCCTACAGACAAAAACAAGGGGATTAAAATCCCCATTCATGCTGCAAAACTCTATCCAAGCGCCCCTAAAAGCGACCACCCTAACCTCTCCAGTCTGGACAAAGCATCAGTTCTGCAACAGGGACAAGCTGCCACTGGGGGCCAGTGTTCGCCAAGACACCTACAGTCTTCTCATACTGGATCTCAAAAGCAGGAAACTTTTGTCAAACCAGCTGGTGCCCAAATCCAGAACATTTACCACCCCAGTTTAAGAACTGGGATTGTGGAGACTCAGACTCATTCAGCTACCTCCTGTTGCTGTGAAGATGTCGGTTTGGTAAAAGATGGTCCTACTGGGATTATGAAGAAACCAAAGCAACAAAAGTACAGGTCTAAAGATTACATGGAGCCTTTGGAAAGACCACTAGCAGAAGGCCAAGCTAAGACAGAGATGGTAAAAGAAAGAAGAGTCACATTTGAACCTGTAACAGGGAAAATCAAACCCTCTTATAATAAGGAATCTTTCTGGGATGGGAACATCTCAGGGCACCACAGACATAAAGTCCAGAACCAATCTGTCACCCCAAGTCTATTTCAGCAGAGTTCAAAGAGTCAAACGATCTATTCATACCTCAGTCAGCAAAGCAATGTGTTGACTTTGTCAGGTGTCCAAGCTCATGGAGCACCATTTTTCATGACATCAGAGATTTTGAAAAAGGAGGAACGCTGGTTTGAAGACGGCAAGAAAACACACAACGTATCAGACCATCCACCCAAGGAGTTACCTGGTGTTAGCAGAGAAATTAGGAGTGAAGACCTGCAGAAATTACACATGCAAAAGTGGTCTGGAGTTAACGGTTGCTACGACTCAAAGGGTAACTGGTATGACTGGACAAAGTGCATGCACTTAGAGCGAGATGGAAGTGAGAGCCGACTGAAAATACTTCCCTATGTCTGTCTGGATTACATCTGAGGTTCTTGTTCTCATGGAAAGCAGCAATTACCTTCAGAACAAGCTTGTTGAAGTTTTAATAACATGCTGCCTTCATGGGCGTGTTGGAGCTTTAACTGTGTATTCAGCTTTTATTTTGTAAGTTTGTGAATTCGGTGTTTCTACAATGTGAGAGGAGGAAACAAATTATGGATTTTATTTTTTACATTTAAAGCTGCTGTAGCAAATTTGGAAATCAAATTAGCTTTAAACATTTTTTATGCCTCTTAAGAACATTCCAACATTGTATAGTTATAAATATATTGTGGAGATAAAAAAACAAAACAAAAAAGAAATTAATAAAGTGGTTCTCTCGAACCGCCACGCTTCCCTGGGTCCTTCTTTCATTACACACTCGCGAATTTAGCTACAGAACACCACTGGTGTGAGAGATTCTCTGCTCAATAATATCAGTCAGTGTGTCTACATGCACATCAGTAAACCAAAGTGTTGCCCTTAAAAAGACTCGTCTTTTTTTATCCATGTAAACGTGTTAGTCTGGCTGAAAGTGAACTCTTTCTAATCGAGCAGAAACACCCAGATAATGCTGTAGCAATCCGAGTACACGGTGCATGTAAACACGCCAGCCGAGTTAATGCAGGTTAGATGCTTGCATTCCAGAAGTGACGAGACCGCAGAAGCGTCTTCTGACATTGTCACAAAGCAACACACGTAGCACCATAAAACAGTACAGTATGTACGAAATAAACTGTGCTGCAGCATTGTTGTTGTACATTCCTTCAGCCATTATGTTTCACTTCCATCTGCTTCACTCCTGCCAGCCTCTGTTTACTGCTTGTGTTGCTATAAGCTAACAGGTTAGCCGAACTACGCTCGCATTCCGGAAGTGTACCGGAGTGGAACGAACGTTAATTGAGAGGCTGGTTAACTAGGATAAAGACTCCCAGTTTACTGCAATAAAATCGACCTGGATAGACTTAAATGCCAGTCAGTGCGCATGTAACCACACTGAGAGAAGGAGGAACAGCCGGCTGCCACTTCAACTTTAGGACAAACTATGAGTCCCAAAAAGAAAAACACCATTTGAAGTCACGGACAACAAAAGACTTTTTGTTCTAGAAAACGGTGACTGGTGTTCAGTGTTATCTTGTTTCCTCCGGCATTACAGGTTTCTGGTTCTGTCAGGGAAGATACTCGAGGGGAGGAGTGAGTGTTCCATGATGGTGTTTGTGTCCAAAACTTAGCTTGTTCTGTAGATTCGCTATAAAAGCTTTAATAGATGTATGATGAACTCTGATAATCAACATTTAGAGATCAAACACAATGTAAATACATGATCCAGAAATGTGACTGTATCGATGTCCCTGCTTCTACATTCGCATCATTATTAATTTAATTTATACATTTTCATAACATTTTCTCTCAGGTAAAATTTTGGATTTTACACAGGATGGGTGGTACATTTCAAAACTGGTACATATCTAATATTTTTTTATATAGCAATTGCCTAGGAGGCATCTAAAATAAGGCAAATGTTGATGCAGGGTGAACAGCTATCTTCAGTATACACCCTTATCACCAATAGTAACAATAATAATCTATTGTTGGAAAATTCAGCACGTCTTTTTGAACAAATGCTCTCATGTTAAACACTGACCCGTGTCACCCACAGTCTCTTATACTCGCTCCCATCTGGCAGGAGGTTCAGATCCATTCAAACCAGAACCTTTCGCCACTAGAATAGTTTCTTCTCCTCTGCAGTTGGACTCATGAATGACAATCCTAACTAAGGCTGCCCACTCCAGTCACTTGGTTTCAGCCACATGACCCTGTGTTGTGTTTGTACCTGAATAATTACGTTCTGATCAGTACACTGTCTTGTATATAGTAGTAATTTCTCTAATTATTGCTACTTTATATTATTATTTTTATTGTGATAATGTTCTTATTTCCTATATTTGCTTATCTCTTATTTTTTTCTTTCTTTTTTGCACCAAGTACTGCAGAAATGTCCTAATGCTGTGATTTCTCACACACATGTCAACTGACCCTTCTGATTCTGACAAGCACTATTAGATGTGACTGCCATTTGGAAAATAGAACAGACTTATTTGAAATGTGTTTGTTTTATGTTTGATGAATGTGTTGTTGTCTTTTAATACTTTTTTGGGCAGACATTCACTTTTAGACTCTGACAATGTGTAATGATTTTATTTCAAAGTGGATTTATAAAGTATTAATTGGATGGGTAATTGGCTAATCTTTAAATCTATTGCTGGGAAGATTTTATAACTTATTTTACATGCTAGGTGAAGTACATGACAGCAGTCCTTTCAATGTTATTTTTAACTTGTGGGAAGCCGTATAATCTATTTAGACCTTTTGTTTGAACAAACCCCAAAATAATTACTATATACGTATTATTATTAGAGTTTATTATGTTAACATAAAATAATAAAAGAGTGAGGTTGTCATTTTTAAACGTGTGGGATTTGTGTATTTAATGGGGTTTTTATTTTTTTGGCTATGCATGAGCATCTTATTTTGAAAAGCACGGACCGGAAACCAAGCCTCTTATCCATTAATTTCTGTGGATGTTCTGCTGAAACAATCACCCTTCCTTAATCAGTACCCCGTGGTAGATTTTTTTTAGTTTGCTCGCTCTGCAAAAAGTGACAACGGGCTTTTTATCTAGTTTTAGCACGTATGTGTGCTCTCTCTGTACAATTATTTATGAGTAATGCTTCTTTGACAAAAAAAAATCAGAAAATATGTCATTTTGAGAGTAAAGTTAAGTGACTGACATTCATAGCCTGGCTTGTCAGACAAACTTCCATAAAAAACATCATGCATATTGAACAAAACATCTTCGATAACTGCTTTAAACATTTATCTAAAATACGGCCCCGTGCATTACTTCCAAAATAAGCTAGCCATCGGGCACTTCTTGTGGCGGTGATACATTTTGAGGCACAACACCTAAGCCGAGCTGAGCCCTTCCCACTGTACCAGCACATAGCACCGGTGGTGACTCGTCACTCCGCGCTGGAAGATGGCTACGGTGGAGCGGACCCCGGTCAGGGAAGGGATCCGGATAGTTGTCCTGTGTGTATTTTGGTACACGGTGAGCTCGGGAGGTAACATTGTAAACAAGATAATCCTCAATGGATTCCCGTACCCGGTCACCGTCTCACTGTTTCACATCATTTCGGTAGTCGTCTTCCTGCCGCCGCTGTTGCGGGCATGGGGAGTCCCCAAAACAGAACTGCCGAGCAGGTACTACCGGTGGTACATCTTGCCCTTAGCTTTTGGAAAATACTTCGCATCCGTGTCGGCTCACTTCAGCATATGGAAGGTGCCCGTTTCATATGCGCACACTGGTGAGTACAGCTGTTTTGTATTCATTTTGAATAAAAGTGCGCGGACACCTGGAGCCCTTCTGCCAGGGTAACTGATGTGTCTTTTCCGTCAGCTGATGTTAGCACTGGGGGCTAACGCTAGCCAAATAATAACATTCAATGGATTTGTGAGCCTAAATATTAAACAGAGGGGCGTCTACGAAGCCAATAACTTTATATTGAACATTTGGATTAAAATTATCTGCTTTCAAAGTACAACTAGCAGCTGTTAGCTTGCTAGCCAACTGAATTAAAAGCCCTAAAACGTCACGGGGTGGGGGGGAGGTTCATCACCGAATCCATTCTTTTGTAGATGGGCAGAGCGTTGTGGTATATAATCAAATCACACTCGTTTCTAGTCAGAATGCCACATGAAGAAAATAAAAATTCTACTAACTGAGATAGTTTTGTATGAGCAATTAAGGTAAAAGTTTAAACGAGCGTTTAACATCTGGGTGAATTATAGTAGATAGCTATCGGAATCAAAAAAGTTTTATTGCCATATATTCGAGAAATCACAAAATTAGGAAATTTCTGCGGAACTTGGTGCAAAAAGAAAGATAAAATAAGAGACAAGCAAAAATAGATGTATGTCCTTCAATCAATCCGATTTTACTTATAAAGCGCTTTTCAAGCAAAGTGCCACTCAGAGTGCTTTACAGAATTAAAATGACCCCAAATTCTCACAACAGTTTAAAAACATTAACTAACACACACACACACACACACACACACACACACACACACACACACACACACACACACACCAGTAAAAATTTATATTCGGCTGAGTCCAGATGAGCCAAGTAAGGTAAGTCTCAGAAACACCATCAGAGGAGCCGTCAGCCCCGACATCATCAGGTCTTCCACAGCCACTAAGTCAGGACGCTCAAAGGAGGGAGACCCCCACCTCCGCTCAAACACTACCTGTATATATATGTGTGTGCATATGTATGTATATGTATACACACAAGGGATATTTGATATATACTACCCTTTGATATCTATCAAAGGGAACTTCTAAATATTTCTTATCCATAATCACATGGATTTGTATGGAGGATTTTTATTTAGTCATCCAAACTATTTATTCTGTGAAGAAAGCATATGCTTATGGATAGCTCTATCTGGAAGCCCAGACTTTCTTTATCAAGTGACCTTAAACAATAATTTTCTAGACTTTCTGAAGGCTCTTAAACATTTTTATTTGGAGACTGGCTCCGTTTTTAATCCAGTTTCTGGTTATTTTTAGACCAGTGTCAGGGACACAAACTTTTCCCTTTCTTAGACCAAACCTTTAACAGTTGCAGACTACAAACTAGTTTTTGATCGGTGTTTGTGTTATTTTAACACTTTTTTATTTGATTCCTAATTTTTCAGGGTACCAAAGAGATCTTTAGTATTTTTTCTCTACTTGCCACTTTACATATTTTTTATGAATGAACTGCATGTCTAACCTTTGTGAAAACCCTTCATAGAGGATCACTTTGGTGCATAAGAATGCTTTTTAGCTGATCTTTTGCATAATTTCCCAATTCAGCCAAGAATGTGGTTTAAAAAATGTCTGTATGCAGCTGCTACTAGAAACAAAGCTACAATCGGATAGAACTCGTGATAAGATGGTTATAGTTTAAGATTTATACTGACGGACAGTCTGAGAATGTCCCTCCTAAAATATTAGCTCATATATTTTAAGTGGTGTGTGTGAAAGGTATCTTACCTGCTGTAGATAATTCAAGTTTTGCATTACACAGTAATCCAGAAGGAAATGTGAAATTCTGACCAGAAGTTGAGAAAATATTTCACTATATAATATAATATAGTATAATATAATATAATATAATATAATATAATATAATATTTTGAAGGAGTCCTAAGCCCCCTTCAGACAGGCCATGAAAAACGTAAATGTTCCGGAATCTGTCCGTAAGATCTTTCTGTCTGAATACAAACATCCGGACAACGTGTTCCGGAATTTATCCGGACGAAGCCCCTAGTAACAGGTCCGGACTTGTTACGGACAGGGTGGCTGCTTCAGACTGGTGAGGTAAAGTTCCGGACAAGAGGGAGGGGGAGGAGGAGGGGACCGGGGGACGCTGTGCACACCTAGATAAACCCGCTGCTGGAGCATGCGGCAAACCACGGCAGCTCGCCTCCTACGGTACCGTCTAGACGCGCGACGGAGCGCTTCACACCGCTTCAGTGATTCCTTTAACCATTGAGCTTCATCATCCAGGTCTCTTATGCATCTTCGTGCACGCAGACTTATGTTTAAGCGCCTCGTGATTTTTATCTTGAGAGGCGCTATAGAAATGATATTTTCTTCTTCTTAACATAAGTCCGATTCCCCCCCACCCCCATCCCACCCCTCGCCGCCGTCAGACATCTGGAACTTTTCCCTGCTGTGTGAACGCAGCCGAAAGGACAAGTTCCGGTACAAAAGTGGTGTGTCTGAAAACACAGTTCCGGTTAAAAACCGGATTGAATTGTCCGCAAATGTTCCAGAATGTCTGTCTGTAAAGGGCTCTAGTGTCTCTCTCCCACCAGAGAAGGCTGCTTTTGTGTCCTTGGGCAAGACGTTTAACCCACCTTGCCTGCTGGTGGTGGTCGGCGGGACCGGTGGCATCAGTGTTCGTCTTGCCGCGCCTTTGTCAGTGCGCCCCAGGGCAGCTGTAGCCACATCGTAGCTCATCCCCACCAGCGTGTGAATGACTTATTTGATTGTGAAGCGCTTTGGGGGGTTGTAGAACCCTAAGAAGGCGCTACTTAAATACAGGCCGTTAATGATGATAAATGACCCGCACTTGTATAGCGCCTCTTAGAGTAAGGACTCCAAAGCGCTTTACACTACAGTGTATCATTCATCCATTCACACACACATTCACACACTGATGGTGATGAGCTACGATGTAGCCACAGCTGCCCTGGGGTGCACTGACAGAGGTGATTTTTACCATTTATCCTGATACTGCACAGAGCTGTACACATCCAATCAGCACACAGCTCAATCAATATTCACGTCCCGACTGACTGGTCGGGGAGTACCAGTCTTTCCATTGCAGGGCTTTATTACTGGGTTTTTGTTTCCATTAGTCAGGGCTCCTGGGCCATTGTGAGCCTCAGAAAAGTTCAGTGCTTTTCAGACGTTTCTGTTCTGTCATAAAGTTGTTTTCAAACCCTTTTAAAGGATCATATTTATAAATAATGTTGGAATAAAGCCAATGTGACATTTGTGAGATTCATAAAAAAATAATCATAGTAATCCACTATGTAACTGCCTCCACCAACTAGCAGTTAGCTTATCAGTCTGGTCTGAACTACTCTCCATTTCTCCAAACTTAAGTTGGGCCTTTTCAAAAGCGTTCTACAACAAACAGGCTGTTTGTGGTTCATAATCTTTTCAAAGCTACTTCTGTGCTATCATTGTAAATGTGATTAAACTTTATCTCGTCAGACGTTTCAGATGCCCTCTGACCTTCTAAGACTGATTCAAGGGCTACATGGACCATCTCACATTTTTCTTTATCTTGATAATGAGCTTGTTTTCGTGCATCACGAGCAGTTATTCAGATTTTTGTTCTGCTGTGACACTGTTTAATCTGGTTCGGTGAGTTTACATCACATCAGATCTATGAAGTACCGTGTGTGCAGAGCTGTAGATAAATCACAGCAGTCAGTGTTTGTCACAGCCTGAGCGTGAGTTCAGGAGTGACACGTGTAGTGTTTAACAGGAACTTGGGCCTGTCCCGGATGTAAAAATATCAAATAGCGCAAACGTTACGTTTCACATATCTGCTGCTGTTAACCTCTGATGTTGTTTCTTAAACTGACGTTGGCCCTCTCTTTCTGTTTCTTTCACAGTCAAAGCCACGATGCCAATATGGGTCGTGCTGCTATCAAGGATTATCATGAGGGAGAAGCAAACTACAAAGGTGAGCATGCTCGGTTCATAAAACACAGCCTGCTCTGTTTCAGCCTGCAGTGGTGATGTGGCACTGGAGCCTTCTGGGTACCACGTCTCATATTACCACCATCTGCAGGGGCCTTAGTGGCCGCTGTTCAGATCTCATGTAGGAAAGTGGGAGCAAAGGGGGAGAAGATTGCATTCAAATCAATCGCTGCATTCATCTGCTAAATTTCTCAATGGCCGATGCAAATACGTGTTAATTTTGAAGTGAATGTATTCTGGAACACCGTGTGAGGAATCTGCACTGGTAGAACCAGTAGTTCTGCTTTAGCCAGTCGGGGTGAAATGATGCTTTCATCTTTAAAAGGATGCTGCATTAAATGCAAATATGAGGGTATTGTGAAATATGCTATCACTGATACCAAAGGTTTGGGAAAACACAATAAATGGGACAGGATATCATTTTTTAAATTTGTCTTTAATTTTATGAGCATAAAGTTACATAACAGAGCTTTAGCATTAGACTTTTATTCTGCACGAAAATGTACAGAACTCTTCGGACAAAGAGAAGGGGGAATTGTTCCTTTTAGATAAATTGGAATGATTCTTAAGTCATATATTAGCATGGAGTACGTATTATGGTGCTTTATACAGGTTATGGACACCTGTGTCTAATCATCCAGCTCTGACCTGCTCAGAATCTTTTTGTATTCTCTCTGCGACGTGACGGTGCTGACCTGTATCTCCTCTCGTTATACGTGTAACCCCTCCGGTGTCAAGCCACATTCTACCTGTGTGCAGTCCCAACTTGTCCAAGCATTCTGTGTTGTGGACGCAGACCTGCTGTTAGAGAGCTGAACACAAAGGAAATGTTTCTGAAGCTGCAGCCTGTTGAAAGTAACACCGAGCTGTTTCCTGCTCCTCCACTGTACTGGTTTGCAACAAGCCCCCACAACGCAGGTGAAAAATTGAGGCCAACGCGGAAGTGACAAAAATTGCAGTTCCACCCTCATCCACTGGGGGCTGGTGTCAGAAGCGAGCAAATCCTCATTGACTCCCATGTTTAAAATACCAACTTCACAGCAGAAATAAACATGTTTACAGCCTGGTTCCAAAACATGTTTTTTGTTTAAATTATCTAGTTTACACTCATGACAACTCTGAGGGGGGTGAATTTTTTTCTCACTCTTCTGTTTAAGTGTATTAAAAGCCTAAAATTCTGTATAATTAATGAGCATCAGACCCACGTGACCACAGAGCTAGCTCCGTGGAAAGGCCTCAGTAGAGCCTCGGCCTGGCTTGGAAACTGCTCCGGGATTTTGGGTCTCTGTGTTTGTGTATTCTTTTTTGGATATTTTTTGTGCAATTGTTCGACAAAATGACTTGCTGTGGCATTAATTGCACTAATAGAGCGTCCAAGGAGTCTCCACTTCATTTTTTTTGGTAAGTAAAATTACATTTATGTATTTTAGGTCACTGCCGAGCTGAGCTTAGATTTTAACATGTACTGTTAACTAGGGCTGCAGCTATCGAATATTTTTGTAATCGAGTACTCTATCGAATCTTTTTTTCGATTAATCCAGTACTCTAATAAATTACCCTTTTGTGTTTGTAAACCATTATATCAAATAGCATGTTATAAAATATGAAAGACCTCTCAAAATGAGCAATTGCCAGTTATTCTTCAAGTTTTATTCAAAATTAGTTTGCAAAACATCAGCACTTCAACTTAACTTCACAGTAAACAAATGCCTGTGCAAAAAAATAAGTAAACAACCTGAGCCGATTTTCCCCTCATGCGAGAATCTGCTAGCCTGCAAGCCAGACAGAAACTAGGAGGATAACTGTTGAAGTAGCGCTGCGAGCGGCTGCGGCCCAAACAGAACCAGAACCGCTCAAGGCGCATGCGCAAACAGCTCGCCGGCTGTTTCCCTATTAACACACATCCATTTTAATTTCTACACTTTTTTCTCACACAATAACAAGAATTGTCGAGAAAGCATGTTTGCCGTGGTTTTGTCAAATTATACTGATCACACAACATTTATTTACTTTCTTTCGTTTTCCTCCACCACTCATAAATACCCGTGTCCTCCTGCAGCAATCCCGAGGGACAACAAACATCAATAACACAATAAAAAGTTTTGTGTAAAAATGCTATTTTTAAGCACATTTTAAGTCCGACGTGTTGCTACCAGACGTACGGTGTGAGCTGAAACTGAGTGCTACAAACGAAAAAGTCGCACAGTGTCCGCAGAATATATAGAAATACAGGCTAATGCACTATCTTGTAGAGGCTCCGAGTCCGCTTGCAGAAGTGACATTTACATGTGCTGCAGCACGGAGGATGTGGTGTTGTGGTAGGCTAAATCCATTTTACAGTATTTACACTGGACTACGTTTTCCGCCTTGGTCCCACACCTTTGACATTTTCTGTCTTTTTCGCACTCCACCGGGGTCCACGTTGTCCGCCATAGCTTAAGAGAAAGTTAAGTTACATTCGCTACTCGCGTGTGCGATTCAGTCCAGTGGGCATGTGCGTCACTTATTTTAGTCCGGGTGAAACATGACCACGGGCGACTGCAAAGCCATGAATTAATTAAATATGAATTAAACGAATCCTCGAGGCAGAGAATTTGACTCGAGGATTTTTTGTACTCGAATTATTCCAGGTACTCGAGGAATCGTTTCAGCCCTACTGTTAACCATGAAATCTAAATGTAATAGGGTAAAACCCAGTGCTTTTAACATAATGCTGCACTTTAGAAAATGGGTTGAAATATAACATGTTGGTGGAGCTGGGTTCCGACTATCGGCTTGTGGAGCTCTCGGGAGACCTCTGTTTTCCACCTGTTCTCCCCTCCCCGCAGCTCGGCCCATCTCTGTCTGATCGCGGCTTCTGTCTGCTGTGCGGGCTGCCGGCTTGTGGAGCTCTGGGATGGAAACCTTTCCACCCGGTTCTCCCCAGTGGCAGCTCTGCACATCTCAGATCGCAGCGGTGCTTGTCTGCTGTTCGGCTGCTGGCTTGTGGAGCTCTCGGGAGACCTCTGTGTTCCACCCAGTTTTACGCAGCGGTCAGCCCGGCATATCTCTGACTCAGAAGCTCTGGTGTTGTGCACAGTTAACTCCGGTTGTAGCTAGGTTGCTACCTCCGTTAGCTTAGCTCCCACCTCCGCATAAGCTTTGGGTTAGCTTCAGGTTAGCTTGTAGCTAGTTCGACCGGGTGTCGTCAGTTGATCCCAGCCTTACAGCCCCACCCTCAGCTCCTCTCTTCCCTTTTGTGGAATTGTCTGGGCTTGACGGAACCTGTGACACGGTCAAAATGGCGGTGGTGGCCACCTCCCATTTATCTTCAAAAATGTGTTATTGGAGTCTATGGAAACCCATTGTCCAATATTTATATGTCGATGGTTTGCAATTAAAAAATGGTAAACAACCCGCTGCAGCCTGTTGTAGCTAATGCTAACAACGAGCTAACGTTAACACGAGCCAATTAATACTAAAATAAGCCACAAAGTTAAAGATCCACATTGTTGGACACTTTTTCTACATCTTCTTTTTATTGATGATCGGCAAACTGAAAATGCTAACATGCTAGTGTTACAGCTAACAGCTGTAAAGCAGGTAGAGAGCGCCCCCTAGAACACCTACCCGCTCCACTAAACTATCTAGTGCGGTTTCTGGCCAGCAGAAGGCTGCTGAGTGCTTTTGGATATAAAACTGGTCAAGTTTCTAGCTCACAAATCACTGAGATCAAAGTTAAAGCTCTAGCTTAACGTTTAAAAAAACTATTTATTGTTATTTTAATTGTGTGTTGCAGAGAATAGGCGATAAATATGTCAGTTTTTAATAGGTTTAAAACAAATTTAATATCTGCTCCTTTTGCTTAAATGCAGACTAGTATATGAACAGTTGGTTTTAGTTACATTTCACACACATCTTTTGCAAACAAAGCTGAACAAATAATTATCTTAGTTTCCTTTTTCCAGTTCTACAAATGAAATGAAGACATTCCTGTAAACTGATAGCTTCATTTTTCATTCAGGTGAGATAACGAATGGATATTTTACTAAATACACTTACTGTGTGCTCTTGAAAGGATATGTTGCTCAGTCTGAAGTGTTCCTTTGTAAAAGTAGTGATTATTATCTCACCGGTCGGAGTTTACAACCTGAATGGCTTCAGTGTGGAAAAATAGCTTTTATGTCCATGATGTGCTAAAAGCTTTACAGTTATTTATTATTTTATCAATTTTTTTATTATTCTGTTGTTTTTTCCACTACACCAACATACCAACAGCAACATAAAAATGGGTCAAGTCCTGCTGGAATGACTTAATGACATTCAACTGTACCTTTAAGCCCCTTGAGATGTCTAAGCTGCAGCTGTCACACATCTGCTTAGGATCTATTAAAACCTGGATGGCTGGGAGCTTTCTACAGCTGAATGAAGATAAGACTGAGATCTTCATCTGTGCCCCAGACAAGCTGGTTCCCAAAGTCGGAGACTCTCTTGGTCAGCTTTCTTCTCACATCAAACCTGTCAGGAATCTTGGCATGACCTTTGACCCAGCTCTCACCCTGGATTCTCATGTCAGTTCTCTTGTTCGCTCTTCCTTTTTCCATCTCAGGAACGTTGCTAAGCTGAGTCCCATTCTGTCCCGCTCTGAACTTGAGACAGTTCTCCACACCTTCATCTCCTCACGCTTAGACTACTGTAACTCTCTTTTCACGTGTCTGAGCAGAACCTCCCTGAACCGTCTACAGGTGGTTCAGAATGCCTGTGCTCGGCTTCTGACCAAGTCCTCCAAACACACCCACATCACCCCGCTTCTCCTCCAGCTTCACTGGCTGCCAGTCAACTTCACTGGTTCATTTCAAGATCCTGGTTCTGGTCTATAGGGCCTTACATGGACAAGCACCATCTTACATTGGTGATCTTCTTAGTCCCTACACCTCCAGCAGGTCCCTGAGGTCCAGTGATCAAAGCCTACTGGTTGTGCAGTGCACCAGTCTAAAGACCAAAGGTGACAGATCATTTGTTGCTGTGGCCCCCAGACCTCTCCCCCTGAGCCTGAGATCAGTGGACTCAGTGGTCTCCTTTGAAAAGCAGCTGAAGACAAACTTTTTCAAGCTGGTTTGGTCATCACCTTCTTATTCTGCCTTTCTCCGCGATCCACTGATTTCCCTCTTTCCTATTCATTTTCCCTCTTCCTTTCCTTGTAGATTTTAATCACAAACCTTTATTTAATAATTTTCTTCTATTTCTTAAACATATTTTTAAATCATTTCATTGAAGATTTTTTTGTATTTTGAATTTTTTGTTCTTGTGAAGTGCCTCAAAAGTTTATCCAGAGAGGCGCTTTTTAAAAGATCATTTTCTTTCTTTCATATTTTTGTTAAAATAAGACGTATGCTGGAAAGGTTTCTAATTTCTTCTTTAGAGCTGATCTTCAGATTTCTGTGTTCACGTCTGAAATGGGGCTGAATTTTCTGACCTTCTAATAGAATATTTTACAGCCAGTGGTTGCTACGGCGATAAGGAGACTTGAGTCTGACATCGACGTGTCATGTTTACCTAACAGTTTGGTGTTTAGACAGGATGGGTCCATGGCCGGGGAGAAGGAGGAAGCTCTGTGTGTGTTTTTGAAACCTGCATGAAGTTTGTTGGACGCTCATGTAACTAAATAATGTAACCTGTGCTCACACATCTTATCTAGAGAATACTGGAATCCCCTTTAAGCACCGTGCCGTTTCCACAACAACAATGATGAAAGACTCCCTGAAATTCTTTTGATTTTTCAGGAAAAAAACGAATTTTTTAAACTTATCTCCTGACATGAGGCACAAGCAGTCATCTCTCTCTCGCTCTCTCTCTCTCGCTCTCTCACTCACTCACTCACTCACTCACTCACACACACACACACACACACACACACACACACACACACACACACACACACACACACACACTCACACAGATGTCTGTCTTTCCATCATAGTGAGGACCCTCCATGACTTGCTAGTATTCACCACCAGTGAACACATACAAAGAGTGAAATCATGCTATCTGCTTTGATTGAGTTTTAATTTTGTGCACATGAATCAATCAGGAATGAGGTTGAAGCAAAGAGAACTAAACAGTTTCACAGTGAGTTGCTCAATGAGGTTTCACACGAGCTGCAGGTCGTTTCTCACGTTCCTCCTTTAGAAACATGCAAATAAATCAGAAGAATGGAGCTGGTTTCTGCTCGGGACTTGATATAATTGTAGTTTCATCTTCATTTTCTGTTTCCAACCTTTTCAGCAGACAGAGTGGCTGATTATGTCCTGTTAATACTTGAATGATCTGCATTAAGCTGTTTAACACCATTAGAACAAAGTTGTATGTGTTTTAATGAAAGTATTGATCTATAATTCATTCTTTGTGATTTTGTTGCTCTAAATGAACAGTTTTAATAATCAGCCACAGTTGAGGATGAAATAAGTGGTAAAGTAGTAGGCTGCTGCTCTACAGCTGATCATTTTCCTGACCCTTTGTTTCTCTGGGCGTTGCCTCTGACCTAGTTTATGTTTTCAGTTTGAATCAAACAAGTGTTTTTTTAGGAGGCTGTGTCCCTTTAATGCAGGGGTGTCAAACTCAAACTCACACGGGGCCAAAATGAAACTCTGGGACGGAGTCGAGGGCCAAACTTAATATTTTTTGAAAAAGTGACGGCAAATATTTACATTTTCTTTATCAACATATATGCAATTTTGAACCTTTAAATTTGGAAACAAACATATTTCTGCATTAACACTGAATGTGGAATAACCAAATTACACACGAGCAAGTCGGTTTTAAATAAAAGGCATCAGTGGTATTCATTACTTGTGGTATAATCAGCATTTTTAAAATCTATTCAGGATTCATGTTTTCTTGTTTATTCATTTTTCTTATTTTTTATTCTCCTTTTTTCTCCTGTAATACGTGTCATCGCTGCTGTGATGTCTAGCTTTCCCCACTGAGGAACAATAAAGGGATTTTCTATTCTATTCATCTATCTGCAGCCTTTCCACTTCCTGTTTACTGTAGGTTAAATCTTTTCTCACGGGCCAACAACAAAATAAAAATATCATTTTATCTTAAATGAAAATGCAACATCTCACCTGTTAACTTTCATGTTTTGGAGCAGAAAAAGAGCATAAAACCAACATATTTAAAGCTCAGTTTGCTCCACTGGTTTACTGTGATGCTCACCTGTTCCAGCCAGATACCTGCATCATGGGGTTTATCTGAGCTGAGGGGGAGACTCCTGTTGTTTTGTTCATCTTCATCATAATAATGACAACATTAGATGACAACAGGTGCTCACATAGGTTTGTGCTGATGAACATGTCAGAGCAGCTTGACCACGTTGTTGTGTGTCGGGGAGGAAACACGACAGCAACCACAGATGCTGGTTTGAGCGTGTCGCTGCTCGCTGGACTTATATCGGCTCTGTCTGGATGTTAGTTGGAAAACTTTCTCTTTCAGTCGTGAACACATTACTGAGCGGCTAGAATCTCCATTTCTGGGCTTCAACGTCAGAAAATAGCTGAGTGAACTCGGCGCTGAGTGAGAGGAGTGTAGTTTGTCCGAGACAGCGGAGCTGCAGACACCGGCAGCAGGCGCTGAAAAAACACAAAGGAGGGGGCACGTCGGCTCCGCGCTAACGCCGCAAAGCATCATGGGAGTTGCAGTCTTTGCGGTAAAATCGGCCAGCGGGCCAGTTTTAATATATTTTTGATTTTTATCTCGCGGGCCACATAAAAATGCTCCGCGGACCGCATTTGGCCCGCGGGCCTTGACTCTGACATATGTGCTTTAATGTGTTTGCAGGTTGTAGTTTTCTGCTGATCTTTTATTGATACGGGGTTTATTATCCTACTTCAGTCAACATTTTCAGATTCTTGTAGATTTAACATTCCCTCTGTTAGTGCTCATGTTCAGACCCACTCCTGGATTATTTAACTGAGTTTCCTCAGAAACAGGTGCACGAAGTGACGTTTGTAAGCGTTTCTCATCTTGTTGCAGGTGTACGTGTCTCTCATCCCCATCATCGGTGGAGTGCTGCTGGCCACGGCGACAGAGCTTTCCTTTGATGTTTCAGGATTAATCAGCGCCCTCGCTGCCACGCTCTGCTTCTCTCTGCAGAACATCTTCTCCAAAAAGGTGATTTATCTGCATGTTGAAATGCTCTTCGTGATCTCACCTCATCCCATGGTTGCTTTATAGTTCAAGGAGTACCCAGTGAATCAGTTTAAGTAACGTTTATACAGTTTTCAGTTGGTGTTTCAAGGCTTTTTAAGAATGTTTTAGTAAATGGAAGAAAAACATCATGAAAAGTACCAAATGTTTCCTTAATAGAGGAACGAAACGCACATTAGGAGGTTTGTTTACTGGAGAATTTGAAGATGTAGGTCCAGTTCATGACGAGAAATCTTCAGAACATGAAATATGACTGGATGATTCATCATCGTCAGGTCTGTTATTTGCTGTTTTGTTGATATATATTATTTTTATTTTAAAGGTGTTGCGGGACACCAGAGTGCACCACCTGAGGCTTCTGAACATCCTGGGCTTCAACGCCATGATCTTCATGCTCCCTACCTGGGTTCTAGTGGACCTCTCTGTGTTTCTTGTGAGCGGAGATCTAGTGAGTAACTCAATCTTTAAAAGGGTGGGATGCAGTCTTCATTTAGACAAGATGTTTTAATTTATGAAGTTTTTTTTTACTTCTACTCTTTTTTACTTTATTCAAGAATTAGTCGTTAATTAGTTTTAGTTGTAGTCCTTTTTTAGGCGACTAAATAAAAAAAATAGGTATATTTGACTAAAAATATATATTTCTTCTGATGCGATCATTTTCAACCTCTGTGTTGTTTTTGGCGGGCATCTTAGTTTTAGTCTTTATGATGAAAATGCGTTGTAGTCCTCGTCTGTTTTAGTCGACAAAGATTTTAGTTTTTAGTTTTACAAAAAAATAACAAAGTATTATTCTCTAACAAATGAATGTATGGGTCAGACGTGAACTCGGAGCATCTGGAGTGAGTTTCATACCAACATCATTTATTTTAGGGCTATGGGGCACAATCTCAGCTGCCCCAGATGTTGTCCAGTAAAACAATTATCCCCAGACTGATATTATTTTTTTACTTCATTGATAATTACAATAGTGTGTATAATTTATTGATGCAGTTCTGTGCATCATTCTATAGATTTATGATTTTTTTCTTAACAGAATGGACTCTCTTTATGCTTAATGTATTATTTGCATTATTAGACCTCCATCTTAGTGTTTTTAAATGTATAATTTGGCAAAGTCCACCTACTTAAATGCAATAATGTTTTTCCATGAGACTGCAGTGTTGAGTTTTCACGAGCCTAAAGAATTAATATAAAAAACCCAGATCTGCTCTTGAGCATCATCAGTGATGTTCAGAAACACTAATATGGGATTAACCTGTTATGCTGTCGGTTTAAAAAGCAGGAATGTGACCCGTAATTAGGAACCCGGAAGCAGAGAGAAGAATCCTGACGCACTGACTTTAAAACATTAGTCCTAAACGTGTTCAGATTAAACCTGTTAACCATTAGTCATTTCTTTCATTTATCCAGCCAGAAGCATGACTTTTACAGGAAGCACCTGGATAAGAAACGTGTTAATATTAAGAATATGTTTGAAGGTAGCAACGCCTGTAGCAGCGTCGGTGAGCTACGTTTACATGAGCACAAGTAATCGGAATTAATGCCCTATCAGATCAAAAATCCTTCAGCCCAATCAGAATATTCTGATGCCCTTGTTCAGGTAGTAGGTGGTTCCCGAAATGGCCAGTAAACAACTTTTACATCTGGGTCGACTCGGTCTGGCCTTGGTTGGGTCTCTCTGTCTCCGCACGGTCTGGTTCTTTTCACACAGCCTTCTCAGGAACATGGACGTCTTTGAGCATGTGGGCAGGGCAAAAGTGGTGCGGAGAAGTTCGTGGTGTCCTTCCTAAATGAAACGGTAGTAAACAAAAGCAGGTGTGAGCAGTTTTGGTTTTGGAGACTCTGACATGAAGCACACAGCTTCCTCTCGCTGAGCAGAAGTGCTGCCGTGGGCTCCTCTCAGAGCAGACGGTCGGTACTGCAGCTCCGACAGGCTGCTCCAGCCGTCGGAGCTGCAGTCAGAGAAGATGTTTACTCCTCTATATCATCTTTAATCAATCGTGTAGCAGGAAGCTGCCACTGGTGTCAGAAGCTCCCACTAGTAGGTAGGCGTGAACTTCAGCCAGAAAATCAGTCCGTAGCTGACCGCGGGAGAGCAGGTCTGAAAAAGCTGGTCAGCTCAGTGCGGGCAACGCACAGATAACCCAGATATAAACCCTACCAGGGCTAGACTGAGCCGTCCCAGATGTATATGTACTGTAAAATGGTTCTTTTGAGCTGGCCCGGTGAAATGGGGAGACATGCACGTAAATTAAAATTACCTGGAAGTACTGATATGGGCCATTCCCATCGGTACCAGGTCGGCCCGGGCTGGGTAGCCCCAGTCGGCCCCAGCCTGGCCCGGTTGATTCCACACATCCTTGCCTTAAGCCCATGTGGGCTGATTCTACCCACCAATCAGAGGCTTGCTCTAATGGAAGGTGTGACTTTGCTGTCAGCAGTGGGTGTGTTGGCCCTGGTCGGCCTGAAGCAGACCCCCTCGAGAAGAGGGCTGAGAATGAGCCTCGGTTGGCCCGGAAAAATACCAGGCCACCCAGATATGTAAACAACCTACGCTACCCGGCCCGGGCCGACCCGGTACAGATGGGAATGGCCCAATAGTGGAAACGACCCCTAGTCCTCTGTCAGTGCTCCCCAGGGCCGCTGTAGTTCATCCCCATCAGTGTTTGAATGACTGCAGTGTAAAGAGCTCTGGAGTCATCTGACTCTGAGAGGTGCTATACATCGTCATCATCGTCGTCATCATCATCATCATCGTCATCATGATGATTATTATTCTTATCTCTGTCTGACATGACTCTCTCTTTCAGTCAGACACTTCGGAATGGACGAGCACCTTTTTCCTCCTCCTCATCAGCGGCTTCTGCAATTTTGCACAGAATGTGATCGCATTTAGTATTCTGAACCTGGTCAGCCCGCTGAGCTACGCTGTCGCCAACGCCACCAAGAGGATCATGGTCATCAGCATATCTTTGTTTATGCTGCGCAACCCGGTCACCCTCACTAACGTCCTGGGTATGATGACGGCCATCGTTGGTGTCTTTCTTTACAACAAGGTGAGCTGCTGGATGTTAGCCCATCAGGAGTTGTACGTTCACATCAACTTATGTACGTCCTCTTTACCATCAGGCCAAGTATGACGCCAACAGGCAGAAAAAGCTGCTGCCAAGCACCAAGCAGGAGCTGATGTCCTTCGACAACCCGGTGCTGGGGAAGCTCCAGTCCAACGGGTCAGTGCCTTTCTCTCATAGCTCAGAACAGCAGCAGAACTGGAACAACGTGCTGACCGATCACTTCCAGTACAGCCGACAGGCCTACACGACAAACCACAGCAGCAACCACCAATATGTGGTCTGAAGGAGGCTTGGAGTGGGTCGCTGTCATGGAGATCCCCTGTGTGAAGCCCGACGCCCTCCCTGTAATGGGTCATCACGCCTGCTCCAAACCCGAGACTGACAGCGAGAGCTGGTGGTGGTAGGAGATAAGTGGGTAGTGAAGGGCCAGAGATGGGAACCCTCCCATGATCCTCCTCATTCTTAAACCTTCAGTTTTCCACAGACTTGCTTTAGGTCACGTTTTTGCTTTATTTCAGTTTTCAGTGACGCTATGGGATGGCTTAAAGGAAAATCAGGATCTTTCAGGTGTCAGGGGAAGCTTTATGAGACATAATAAATGTGCCACAGAAGGTTGCTGTGCTGTTCTGTTTGATCACCTGGAACCATTAAAGTCAGTTTTGTATAATTTAGAGACATTCGGACAAATCGAGCTATAATTTTGGCGTTTGATGGATTACCATTTTTCTTCATGAGGCACTTGTTTTGTTTAGAGGAGAAACCAAACGACTGTGAATAAATGTTCAGGCTTGAGTCGAGGTAAACGTCGGGAAGTGCGATTGTGAGACAAAAAGCTGATTCATTCTTGTTGCCCTTTGGGTTTATTCAGTGGGAATGGCAGTTAGTTCAAGCTTTTAGTAACTGTTGTTAAAGTGATTTTATAGGAGGATAAAGTGTTTTGAACTACAACTTGGACAAATATGTAACTAAGTAAGATAAAAGTAACTATTAGTCCTTTTTTAAACATATCCAGCCGTTCTCTGCAACAGCAACACTTTTTGGGTTTTCGCTGCATGGATTCAATCTCAACAGTGTTGGAATGAAGTTTACATTTGAAAATTAAGAAGGAATTCAAATACTTTAGTAATTTGTGCTTCGGAGCTTTAGGATGTTGAAATCAGATCTTTTAAAATCAATCTTCTACTTCCCAGAACTTTTAACTTGGCTGATTATCTGTTTTTATTTAAAGGCTTCACTTATTATTTCAATCTTTACATCATGATTTAAAAGCCTGAGAACTTCTGTTATCAGCTGGAGTTTCTTCTTAATTTAGTGCTGATTTACAAGCTAGCTTACTGAATAAGAAAAACCCCTCCATATTGGTGCCTTTGTGTCATGCAGACGTTAGCATTTATTTCCAAGTAGCTTTGTTGCTAAAACAGCCTTATGGAGCCTCTGAACGGGAGCAGACTGCTTTCACATCACAAGGTGGTTCATACGGTGCCTCACGAAGAAACGGTCCAAATGAAAGCTCGTTTTTATGTCTGCGTCTGGATGCTGGTGTGTCTCGTGGATTTTTTTCCACACACTCATTGGCTTTTGCTGCATTTTTAAGTAAACAAATTAATCCAAAATGCACAAAAAGAGGCGACTTTGAAGAAGAGCGAGACCGTTATTCAGAAAGGTCAGTGACTTCTTACACAGCTGTTTGTTTTTCCTCCCTAGTAAAGCAGAAGTTTTATCACTTCTAATTAAAACGTGTAACACAAATAATTCCCAGAGCAGCCCTGTCATGTGCATCACAACAGCAGGGATCTGTGGGATGTTTGGTTGGTTGTCATGGTTTTGCAATAAAAAAATCAGTTAAAGTAACACAGAGCAGTTTCCTGCTCCTCCACCCTACTGGTTGAAAGTGGAATTACAACAGTTGTAAACGACCCTGCTGCAGCCTGTTGTAGCTAGCGCTAATACTAACATGAGCTAACTAATACTAAAATAAATCACAAAGTAAAACGATCCACACTGTTGGACAAAAAACATTATTACTTACAAGTTCAGCAGAAACAAAGCTAGGTTGACATCAGTCTGTGATTTTGTAGCCTCCTTCAAGCTAGCGTAGGCTGCGCCGATGTTCACTCTGGTTTTAGCGCTTTGCTTTGTCTCCAAAGACATTATTCTCTCACTTCTGCTTCTAGACTACGCCATGATGCCACCAACAAAAGGAAACTTCTTTTTCTTCCTGTTCTTTTTGTAATGATCGTCGAACTGAAAAAAAGAAACTAACTGCTAGCATCACAGCTAATAGCCATAAAACAGGTAAAGAGCTCCTCCTATAGGGCACCTACTCGCTCCACAGAACTATCTAGTGGAGTATCTGGCCCGCAGAGGGCTACAGAGTGGTGTCAAATATGAAACTGGTCAAGATTCAAACTCAACAATCATTGGAATCAATGTGAAAGCTCTAGCTTAAAGTTAAAAAAACTATTTAGTGTTACTTTAAAAATGAGGCAGATTTTATTTCAAACTGATGATCAGGGTTTATATAGCTGCATAGCCTCAGTGGCAGAGCCCTCTAGATTTTAAAGTAAAAACAAAAAAACTTTTTTGCTGATGGACTTGATTAAAAGGAGCCACACATGAAACCAGAGCCTCAATTTGTGCAATTAAAGAAACGACTGTAGTGTCCTGATCCTTATTGATTGTAACGATTAAGATTTTGTCAATATCCGTGTTTTTGAAAGGAATTTGACAGTTGATGGTATTGTTTATGTTGTCCTTGTGATCAATTCTTTAACATTTAGTATTAAATGCACAAACGTATTTTTATACTCCGCTGAACCTTGTTTGAGATCAAACGACGGTGGTATTAGATTTTCATCAGACCTTTTAAACGGTTCCTGTTCAAAAACTGTTCAATGAAATTGAAAAACCACATTTATGTGGAGTCAAATCTTACCTAAAAATTGTAAAAAAACGACAACAAGAACAAAGCAGCTTGTATGGTGCTGTATGAACAGAAGTGCAGAAACATCTGTAAAGAAAAATATTTTGATTAATAACTAATATCTAAAATGTTGATATTTTTTGAGACTAACTGTAGGTCTTGGGATTATTTTAGGGGATATTAAATTATAAAACAGACAGCAAGGAAAAACAAAGCATAGAAACAAGATTTGGATAATGATTTTAGTCTATGCATTCAGAAAAATTGAATTTTTATCATGTTTTAGTTTGTTTATTTTTAAACTTATCAGCTACAATCTTCTGATGGTTCAAATGTAATCGTATTTAATACGTACTTAATTTATCGTACTTGCGTTCTCTACATTTCTAATTATGATGGGGAGGTTTTAGTTATTTAAACATACCAAAACAGATCATTTTAATTTCAGATCTACAGAATTAATGGTGTGTTTAATCATTATATAAAGCAGATCTGAGGCCATCTGATCTGATTTAAATTAAGAGTTTCTCTACTTCCTCACCTGACTGAAAACTAAACAGCAATGGGATTTTGCAGCACTTGAGGGCGTAATTCACCGGTCTCACATGTTTTACAACTTATGATGATTTTCTGAAGTTTGTTTAACAAATTAAACAAACAAAAAACTGTTCTAGTAGAAATGTTTGCCTCAGCAGTGTGAATCTCCTGTTTAATGACTCCCACACAGCATGAATCCGCCTCCGCCACTGAAGTTTTGCTGTTTTTCTCTGTTTTTATTTATTTATTTTTTTTGTGGGTGCACCTCAGGGCAGAGGCCTCGTTTGCAGGTCGCTGAGGTGCAATATTCATAAAATGTGGGTTTTGTGTTTAATTTAGGTGTTTTTTTTTCTGCTCTGTACAGTGAGCTGACGGGAGGAACGTAAACTAAACACTCTGGTCGGCTCTTTGTTGTAAATCTTTTCACTTGGATGTAAAGAATGATGAGTGTAAAAATAATGGGGGAGAATTATTTGCAAAACTTGTAAAATGAATATTTTTGTGTCATCAATGGATCTTGAAACAGGATTTTTACTTAAACTATGTTTATAGATTTTTATTTATGGTGTTTAGGTACAAATATGTACAGAGGTGCAGCTGTGCACAGTCTTGTCTGCTTATGTTCGTTAGATACTTTCAAATGTTTTGGCAAATAAATGCATTAAGGTACTCGAACGTGCTGCATGTGTTTTATTCTATCTGTAGTTACACTTCAGGTGGTCCTGCAGAGGGGTTGTGCAGGAAAATGAAATGTTTCTCCCGTTTGTCCACATCCTGTTTGGGGCTTGTTTGTGCCTGATCTTATAAAAGTTTATTAGACATGTGGATTTTCTGTTAAAATGTCAGGTTTGACCTCACACACACTTCATGGTTTTAGTTCAGTCAGAAAATGTTCAAATCAAAGCCAAACCGGAACAGCAGGTTGTCATGTGCATTGTGTGCTCCTGTTTGCTCTTCTGCCCCCTACTGGGAACAACGAGTTACTGCTATTCACAACAGATTTCAAGTTTAATTTATAAATAAGTTTTTTTTATGATAAAATAGACACAAAGTGCTTTTAAAAATAATAAAAACTGTGAAAAAAATCCCAACATCGTTGCAAAAATAAAATAAAGTTTTGAATTCTACTGTAATTTCCCTCTGGGGTTAATAAAGTATCTTTGAATCTTCACCTCTGTCAGTGCGCCCTAGCGCAGCTGTGGCTACATCGTAGCTCATTACCATCGGTGTGTGAATGTGTGTGTGAATGGATGAATGATACACTGTAGTGTAAAGCGCTTTGGAGTCCTTACTCTGAGAGGTGCTATACAAGTGCGGGTCATTCATCACTTGAATTGAATTGAATTCACTCATGCAAACTTTCACATTTTAATTGAAAAGTTCAGAAGATGGATGGATATCAACATTAAATGTAAATATTAATTCTAAATATTAAATCCATATCAAAATTGTTAACTAAACCTAAAATAAAGTGGTAAATCTAAATTTAGAATCTAGATTTAAATGTTAAATCTAATTCTAAACTTAAATGTTAAATCATGGTAAATCTAAATGTGGTCTCTAGTATCAATTAATGGAATTAATTTAGAGCATTTCCTGTTTATTTTCTATCAGTGGCTAATGCAGGAAATAGGAGTAGAAGACATGTTTAGCTCTCATCATGTTAATCTCAGAATGACTGATCAACAATAACAAAACAAAAATGGTTTCTCAGTGAACTTGGTCTTTAAATCTAAATCACACTCATTAATAAATACAGAGCATAAAAGAAAAAGGAAAAGTCAACAAGAGTTCATAAACATTCTTGAGTAAAATATAGCAATAAAAACAAAGAAGTTTTGAATAAAATTAATGAATAAAGTTTAAGCTAAAACAAAATGAAATTCATTAAAGCCAAGTGGTTAGGTCTTGATCCTCCTTTTAAAGGCATGTTTTTGTTTGTTTCTATATGATTTCATATAGAAAATCTTTCAGAGAAACTCTCTGTTAGGTGTTATTTTGTAAATGATTTCATGGAACGTTCTGCAGATGAAACTTTATTCAGCTGTTTACATCCTGCGTGTTTCAGAGTTTTTGGTGAAACAGCCTGAATGTGATCCAAAAAGTTCTATTTTGATGAATACACACTGTATAAAATGCTTCCTTCTGCATCTGAAACACAAAACCGGTCTACCTTCAGCAAGAAGAAAAATATTTAATAGTTACAAACATCGTAGTTAATTTTGCATCATCACTCCGCAAAGAGCTGGGATTCCCAAAATGTGACGAGATCACCTAAAACACGATCAGATTTATTTAAACAACAATCTTTATTGTAAAAAAGCTTCAGCAGCATTTTTTCAGTGCATCAAATTCATGTTTTAAATGTGAATTTTTGTTTTAAAAATAAAACGATAAAATGAAAAAGAACAGACTTTTTTCTTCCAAAAACCCAACTATTAAACAGGATTTTTGTTTTATATAAACAACAAAAAATCCGAACAGTTAGCGGTAAGAAGATGAGTTTTTGTGACATTTAATGCCAAATAGACTAAAAATACTGAGAGGCACAGAGCAAAGGCCAAGTGTCATCATTACACTTAGCTACTTCCATACTTGCAACATTCAGAGTGTTCCTCCGTTGTTGTTTAATAAATAACCTCACTGGATCTGTGAGGGTCTGGTTCAGCGGTGGACCCATACGATCCTCCCTCCCTCCTCTGCAGCAGTATCTCACAGACTGCAGAAGCTCATGTCTGTCAGAGCTTCTCTGCATCTTGACGACTGAATTTGGTTACAGCGGGTAGCTGAGTGATGACGCTGGCGTTGCACATGAGCTGGGTGAACACGTGGTCATGCCTCATATCTGAATGAAACAGATCTATTTGCTGTGTGGGCGAGGAAATGCTGCGGGTGCTGCTGCACTTCCTGGATAAACCGAGCAATCGTCGGAACAGGGACCTCCGTAGGAGGATGTAGATCCAGGGGTCCAGGATGGGGTTCACTGAGGCAATTCGGATGGCTGCCAGGTCTGCTTTGTGGTCATCTTGGAAATGGTTGGCAAACATACGCACCTGAAACAAGATCAAATTAAAGCTCAGTGATGGTGTGTTAAAGTGTGTCTGGGGTGACATGAGTCTAGAGCGGTGGCGTATGTGGCCTAAACCTGGCTTAGGAACTGACTCCACATGTAGGAACACAGAAATGTTTTAAACTTGGAATTAAAATAATAAATTAATTTTCATTGCTACCACAACTCTGTCTTGTTTTTAATAATGTCAAACATTTGCCCACACTCACACTAATTATAGTTGATCTAATGACTCTAATCAGCCCAGATCTGTAATTAAAAACAAAAAAGCAACATAGTGTTTATTTGTGGTGTAATTCAAACCTTTTGAGGCCAGGTCTGGTCATGAATTAACATTCAATGTCAATAATTCCCATGATGCAATAGTTGTAATAGTGTAAGCACTTCCAAGGAAGGGATTTCAAAAGTGTGTGTGTGTGTGTGTGTGTGTGTGTGTGTGTGTGTGTGTGTAATAATAAAAGAAAAGTGTGCAACAATCATTCAAAGTAAGGCTGCAC
Organism: Nothobranchius furzeri; assembly: GCF_043380555.1. Lineage (NCBI taxonomy): Eukaryota > Metazoa > Chordata > Actinopteri > Cyprinodontiformes > Nothobranchiidae > Nothobranchius > Nothobranchius furzeri. Next base: position 64,814,054 of record NC_091748.1, read on the forward strand.
GACATATCGTAAATTTATCATTATCGCGATATCAGCATGCACAATATGCATATCGCAAAGAACAGATAAATATCACAATGAATGGTCAGCTCAAATGTTTGCTACACTTGACGCATTCTGTCAATCAAATGGAAGCATGATCTTTTTTTTTAACAAATAAAATAGAGCTCTTCACCCATTTGGCCAATCGGATGGGTTCTCATAGGCTAGATGCCCGCCCCTGAGGCAGATGGCCCTTAATTTTGATGGTTAGCAAACACCTGAGTTAGCTTTGTTCTGCTCTTTCTGCTGATTCTGCTTTTCCCGTGATCCACTGATTGCCTTTTCTTGTTCGTTTTCTTTTTCCCCTTTCCTCACATCTTTTGCTTTTCTTATTTTTATGATTTATTTATTTTTTTGTTTTTGATTATTTTTGTTCCAGACGTAAGTTTTTATTTATCGCAAGTAATATCGTCATCGCAATATTAATCACTGATATCGAATATTGCAGTTTTTTTTTATTTCGTGCAGCCCTAATTCAAAGGCTTCAAATATTTTTGATTTAAAAGTTTCTAGAGTTGGGGCAGATTTGAGGTCGTGAGGAAGCAGATCCATCTGTGTGCAGCAGCTTCACTGTGTTTGGTTCTGACCTGGGGTTCTACCAGCTGACTGCTTCCTATAAGATCTCAGAGCCCTGGGTATCTATACTGTAAGGAAATCTGACATTTTTGCCCAATGCCATTGAGTGAGTTATAAACTAGAAGCACTTTGACAGTGGTTTACTGGTAACCAGTGTAGAGATTTAAGAACAGGAGTGATGTGCTCGGTTCTCCTGGTTCTTCTTAAGACTCTAGCAGCAGCATTCTGAATAAGCTGCAGTATCACGATTTGAGGATGGTTATGACCCAAGATGCAGATAACCCAGATGACACGAGGCAGGGATGAAGATTAGGAAAAATCCTTTATTTTAGGATGAACCAAAAAAAAAAACAATCAGAAAAAGGCTGGAAGCCAAAAGTCCAAAAATCCAGAAAATGATCTGGAGATCCAAAAACACTAGAGACACGAGAAGACAGACAGAATACATCACAATGGACCGACAACAACACAGAGACAAGTAGAGGGCTTTATACACTGGGGCTGGAGTGATAGGAGACGAGGAGCAGGTGTGTGGGGAACTGGCACAGGTGAAAGCAATAAAGAGAGAAGGAGCAGAGGAGGACACCAGACTTGACTGGGAAAGGACACACGCATGCACGCACGCACGCACGCACGCACACACACACACACACACACACACACACCGAGCTGGGGAAGAACACGCGCACACACAACTGAAATAAAAGACCTATATAAACTAAGGTGAGGAGACTAAAGGTTGGTTTATGCTTGACGCGTCCGCGAGGTCCGCGCGGCGAAATTGCGTCATTTTAACAACCACGCCCCTCCACCGCGCCTCCGCACGGCCCAAAATTTCCGCAACGCGCACCTAGGAAAATTTCTAACCACGCGGACGGTCGGACACGGAAAAACATGGCGGAACGGCAAGAACTAGTATGGCAGAGATTCGTAAATACAGACATTTGTATGATTCAGCTCTCAGAGATGACCGTGATCAACATGTTGTTAATAATTCTTGTAGAGAAATAACTCGCACTGTCGGAAAAGACAAGAACGCTGTTATAAATGCTGGAATGCCATGTTGTAAACAGTCATTTCTACTTCTACTGTGGTGTAGTGTTGAATGCATGCCGTAGAGCTCCATGCTGCCACGTTCAGTTTGGGAGAATATTGGCTCACCGCAGAGACGAGCCGCACAAACCATAAACGATGCGAGTTGTGAAGCGCGTTCCATCCGCGAGCCGCATCACCGCGCGGAAAGTGAATGCGTCAAGCATAAACCAAGCTTTAGAGACATGAGGAAAACCAGGAGGGAGCTGGGGACAAAAAGGGCTGGAGCTACAAGGACACAGAACGTGAAGGGACACAGGGCCTGGGAGGAAAGATCTGGAGGGCTGCAAACAGGAGACACATGAAACACACAAAGAGACACATAAATGAGACGCAGACAAGGACACATGAGGGCGCTATGAGACACAAAAGGAGAAACCAGAGGAATGGAGACACAAGGAGACACATGAGGAGAGACGCAGACCATGACAGTACCCCCCCCCCCCCCCCCCCCCCCCCCCCCCAAGGGCGGATACCAGACGCACAAGACGAAGACAAAACCACAAACAAAAGACAAAGACAAGACAGGACACGAGAAACCACAGGGAGGGAGAGGAGGGACCAAACAAAAACCACCCACAAGGGTGGGCGAGGAGGGGCCAGTGGACTCAGGGAAACCGGCGACGGGGAACCAGGAGCCGGGACCAGGCGAGTCTCGGGGGCCGGCGACGGGGGACCAGGAGCCGGGAACAGGCGAGTCTCGGGGGCCGGCGACGGGGGACCAGGAGCTGGGAACAGGCGAGTATCAGGGGCCGGCGACGAAGAAGGGACTCTGAAGACTGGAACACTGGAGACTCTGAAGACGGGGACTCTGAAGAGTGTGGGGACGTTGAGACTGGAGGCATCGAACTGGGCAGAGTCTCGTGGACGGGCTGGACCGGAGCCTCATGGACGGGCTGGACCGGAGCCTCGTGGACGGGCTGGACCGGATGCGGTGCATCCTTCCGGACCACCGCCAAAGTAGGATGTGTTGCGTCCTCCAGGACCACCGCTGGAGCAGAATGCGGTGATAGGAGATGGAGCTCAGACGTGGGTTGCAGAGCAGGGGCCTCTTGGTTAGGCGGCACAACTCTGGCTTCAGATGGTTTCTTGAGCTCAGTCCTGGGTTGCAGAGCAGGGGCCTCTTTGACAGGCGGCACAACTCTAGCCTCAGGAGACTGCTGGTGATGGCGGCGACGTTGATGTCGGCTCTTAGGAGGTGCGGGGGTGATGTCGGCAGGTACAGAGGACGAGTTACAGCCCACCGGAGAGGAAGTGGTGGCACTGTCAGGACCAGGTGAGGGTGTGGGGGTTTGGCCCACCACGGGAGAAGAGGAGGTTTCTGGGACATCTCCTGACCAAGAGTGCAGACCTTGAGGTGCGGATTCAGCTCCCTTAGCTACCTGACCCACCTGAAGACTGGAGGTGGCGTCAGGAGGAACTGTGTCTCGCCAGCAACGCTGATCTGGAGATGAAACCTGGACTCTTTGCTGCTGTGACGGGGAGGGTTGGCTCATCTGAGGTGCTGAGACGGAATCAACACATAAAGGGGAGAATGAGATGACGCCGGTTCTGACTGTCAGAAACGGGGAGAAGGCGCTGTCAGGACCAGGCGAAGATGTGGAGGTGTGGCGTTTCGAAGATGCTGAGATGCTCTTACAACGGCGCTTGCTGACGGATAGTGATCCATCAAAAAGGAGCTGATAGTTCCGTCTGGACCGGAGGAAGGTGGGGAGATGAGTAAGGAGGGAGCTTGTGGGCTGCAGCAAGCGTCCAGCAGATCTTCTGCGAAAACCCAAAACTCCAACTCTAAAGGATATTGCTCGAGGTAACTGCTGGCCCATAGCAGGGCTCTTCCCCTTAGGCGGAGCACCACATTAATAATCAAGTCTGTGTCCAAAACGTTCGAGCCATAAAATCTCACCAAGTCCAAGATGAAGGTCCGACTGGAGTCCGGGTCACCATAAAAATTGTACATCCGCTGGCGCGTCGAAGTACCTGGAGGTTCTACTGGGTCCTGGGTTGGTCGGTCCATTCTGTTACGATTTGAGGATGGTTAGGACCCAAGATGCAGATACCCCAGATGACACGAGGCAGGGATGAAGATTAAGAAAAATCCTTTATTTTAGGATGAATAAAAAAAAATAAACCCAAAAAAGGCTGGAAGCCAAAAGTCCGAAAATCCAGAAAATGATCTGGATATCCAAAAACACTAGAGACACGAGAAGACTGACAGAATACATCACAATGGACCGACAACAACACTGAAACAAGGAGCAGGTGTGTGGGGAACTGGCACAGGTGAGAGCAATAAAGAGAGGAGGAGCAGAGGACACCAGACCTGACTGGGAAAGGGGACACACACACACACACACACACACACACACACACACACACACACACACACACACACACACACACACACACACACACACACACACACACACACACACACACACACAGAGAGAGCTGGGGAGGGACACGCACACACACCCACACACACAAACACACACACACACACATACCGAGCTGGGGAAGGACACACGCACGCGCACGCACACACACACACACACACACACACACACACACACACACACACACACACACACACACACACACACACACACACACACACACAGAGCTGGGGAAGGACACGCACACACACCCACCCACACACACACACACACACCGAGCTGGGGAAGGACACGCACACACACACACACACACACACACACACACACACACAGAGCTGGGGAAGCACACACACACACACACACACACACACACACACACACACACTCACAGAGCTGGGGAAGGACACGCACACGCACAGAGCTGGGGAGGGACACGCGCGCACACACACACACACACACACCGAGCTGGGGAAGAACACGCGCACACACAACTGAAATAAAAGACCTATATAAACTAAGGTGAGGAGACTAAAGGTTGGTTTATGCTTGACGCGTCCGCACGGCGAAATTGCGTCATTTTAACAACCACGCCCCTCCACCGCGCCTCCGCACGGCCCAAAATTTCCGCAACGCGCACCTAGGAAAATTTCTAACCACGCGGACGGTCGGACACGGAAAAACATGGCAGAACGGCAAGAACTAGTATGGCAGAGATTCGTAAATACAGACATTTGATTCAGCTCTCAGAGATGACCGTGATCAACATGTTGTTAATAATTCTTGTAGAGAAATAACTCGCACTGTCGGAAAAGACAAGAACGCTGTTATAAATGCTGGAATGCCATGTTGTAAACAGTCATTTCTACTTCTACTATGGTGTAGTGTTGGATGCATGCCGTAGAGCTCCATGCTGCCACGTTCAGTTTGGGAGAATATTGGCTCACCGCAGAGACGAGCCGCACAAACCATAAACGATGCGAGTTGTGAAGCGCGTTCCATCCGCGAGCCGCATCACCGCGCGGAAAGTGAATGCGTCAAGCATAAACCAAGCTTTAGAGACATGAGGAAAACCAGGAGGGAGCTGGGGACAAAAAGGGCTGGAGCTACAAGGACACAGAACGTGAAGGGACACAGGGCCTGGGAGGAAAGATCTGGAGGGCTGCAAACAGGAGACACATGAAACACACAAAGAGACACATAAATGAGACGCAGACAAGGACACATGAGGGCGCTATGAGACACAAAAGGAGAAACCAGAGGAATGGAGACACAAGGAGACACATGAGGAGAGACGCAGACCATGACATGCAGTTGCTTCAGCTTTTTATTACACTTTTTTTTAATGTATGGTCAATAAACCTTGTTTACCTCATTTAAGTAAAAATAAATCATAAATGATTTACACCTACTTAATGAAAAAAGTGATTAAAAGTGACACATCATGACTTTTTCTATAATGGTTATGGTCGATACACTGTTCCTCCAGCAGCAGCTTTCTTTTGCACATAATTCTGTTCTACTTTCCCTGTTTCTGATGTCACAAACGGGACTTCTTTGAAAAGGCACGTGTAAGCACAAAATTCCTATAACCAGACACTGACAGAAAATGGATGGATGGACGTTTTCATCCACATGGCAGAACAAAATGCATAAAACATCCCCTTTAAATGACCTCACTGATCTGAACCATCTGAACCCAAACACTCATGTGCCCACCCGTCGTCGATGACATGACATCTAAACTGCGTCATCATGTGTTGTTGCATCTGCTCCTCTGGGAAGAAAAATAAAGTTTTGTTCACATAACTTACTGGATAATCGATTACTCACCACTAACGGAGCAGAACAAGACAGAACCACCACGGAGGTCATCACCAGCACCGTGATCATCTGCGTCTCTGCGTCCGAGGACAGCGCTCTCCACCTCTCCCGGACGCTGCCCGTGGTGACAGGTCGCTGCACGGTCCTGCGGCGCATGAGCAGCAGCGCTCCACACACCGCCAGGTTCAGCACGATGGTGCCCAGAATCAGCAGCAGGCTCACGACACCGTACAGGACGGAGTAAGCGGTGGCCACCGGCTCAGATGTCCTCCAATCGATGAAGCACCAGGTGCCGGACGGCTGCAGCTGGCTTTCCGCGATGCCCATCATTGGGAGAAAGCAGAAAAAAACGTGACTGATGTAAATAAAGAAGAGGAACTTCTGCGCAAAGCGTCGGCCCACCCCCCAGCGGTGGTAAGTGTAGGGGCAGCAGATGGCCAGGTAGCGCTCGGCCGCCATGGTGCAGATGATGCTCAGTCCGGTTAAAGCAAAAAACAGCAACACAAAGGATTGGAACTCGCAGACGCGCTGGTTCCTCAGCACAAGCGCGTCCATGTAGTTGGCGATGGTGAGCGGGCTGGCCAAGCAGGTGCCCAGCAGGTCCGTCACCGCCAAGCCGCACACCAGCGTGTAGAAAGCGGAGGATTTTCTCTCTTGACGCGAGCCTGAAAGGACAATTACTGCAATCAAGTTCCCAATGGCCCCGCCAGCAAACATGAAAATTGGTACAGCGATCTCTGTCGAGTTTGTTCCAGGATTTCCGGTTAAATGTTGAAGATGAGACTCGTTAATGAAAATAGATCCATGCGTAAAGTTCGGGCTCTCCATCGCCTCCGTCATTTCTATCGGTCTGATGTGGCTCTGAGCGCGCATTTCCTCTTTAGCCTCCTGCAGAAGATGATAAGGCAACAGGGGACTGTCCAGTGGGAGTCTCATCCCGTCTGCTTTCCAGTAAAAGATGCAAACGTCGGGGCGCACAGCTGGGCTGAGTCTGGGGGATGTTCCTAAAGTAGGCGCAACGATCCAGCCCACCCTCCCGACAGCTCAAGCGGGTGGGCTGGGTCTTCTCACAGGAACAGGCGAAAATAATTAATTAAAACATTAAAAAGTTTCCTTACATCCACAGATGTGATCACAGACGTGTGTTTGCGTCAACCACAGAAGGTCATCTGAAAAGTAAACAAACTCGACCGAGATTCTTCGTTTTATTCACTTATCAGTTAAAAGTTTCTGTTTCTCAGATTAGGAGAGATTTACCCTAAAAATCCTGTTATAAATGAAAGAATCTCTATTTTCATTTGCTTTTATAATAAATGTGGAAATGTTTAAACATCCAGAAATATGAGTCAGGACTCAATAGAATGAATTCCACAGGAAGAAGATAAAAGGAACAAAATTAAAAAAAATTACACGAGTCCGAAAACTATGAAGTGTCAAACAGCTTTTATTTAAGTGGCTCATTGGCTCAACTAAACATATGTGAGTCTCTTATATTTCAACAACTCTTTCAAGTTTCTCTTTTTATTTTTCTCTTTTGGAAATGTCGCTACGATCTCCAGAAAGTCCTTCCAGCTGATTATGGCGGACTTTAGATTTCCATTGTGCATCCCAACTCAGAAAGTCATTACTGGTTTCAAACTAACGTCCTCTTATGATTCTACTTCAGCGTTGACCTGATGCAGAATGGGACAGAGCTGTAAACACATTAGCACCAGTGTTTGCTCCAGAGCCATGTTGCAGCCCACACTTTCCCCCGTGACGAACGTCTGTTCCCAAAGTGCAGCTTTGTCCCAAACAGAGAAGACTGTAAACGACTGCTAACAACAACAGGAGGCTGATGGACGGCAGGCGGCTGCAGCCAGCCTTCTCCCACTGGGCAGCCATCATCACACATTCATTACAGCATGGCTTGTGTTTATACTGAGGAGCACCACAGCGCGCTTTCTGTCTGCAACCAAAATAAAAAAAAAAACCAAAACACCTCATGAGAGATGAACCTCTGCTTCTGCTGCAGACTAAAAAGGGACTGGTAGACAACACAGTGATGCCAAACTTACCGTAATGTCCTTTCCATGTGAATCACTGGCTGCACAAGTCCTCTTTGAGCACTTTAAAGTGCACTCAGATGTTTAAAGGTAAAGTATTTATTGCCTGTTAAGTGCATTATACGTCTGTGGTCCCAGCAATGGGATCAAGCTGTAAAAGTATGCTGCTGTGTGAGTAATCACACCAAAATGATGTCACAGTACCCCTACAAGGCAATCGCAAAGGTGTTTTCCTGGATATTTGATCCATCAGGCTGCAGTTAAGGTTCTCTGGTGTTCCCACAACAATAAATACAGACTTTGTTTATGTCTGTCACTATTTATAGAGTCTCATAATTCAGATGATACAAAACAAAATGTGTTGCAGTCAGGTCATCCTCCAGCGACGACACTGCAGCTGCTGTAAACAGCTTTTTAAATGTAGTCAATAATCCACTATTTAGATGACCATAAATAATCAAAACCTCCACGTTAATAATTGTCCTGCAGTCTACTGAGTCATTTTTCTGTTTGTTTTTTTTAACTTTTGGGTTGACGGCAGTCTAAAGTGGGAACATATTCAAGCAGCAGGTGTGGAATTTTGCAGCTTTGTGTTTTTCTCTGAACAACTACGAGTGTCTTCTGTGATTCAGAGTAAATCTGTGCATTTTAGAGCTTTTATGAACAGATCTGCTTTAAGAAGAGTTAAGGTTAAAGAATCAGGAACAGTGAATATTTTAAGCTCGAGACAGGAGTCTAAAAAGTTTTAAAGAAAGTTTAAAAATACTCAAATGTGAAAATCTAACCCTGTTCTATGACATAAAGTAGGTCATCTTTCATCATTTCTTTCCCCCCTGGCCTCTACAGCAGAACGAATCGTTTACATGAGCCTAGAGCAGGGGTTTTCAATCCGGTCCCGGCCGGGCGGTATCCAGCACATTTCACTTTTAACACACCTGGTTTCAATCAGCAGGTAATCAACAGGCTTCTGCAGAACCCGGCGAGCTGCTGCACAGATGATTCACTGAATCAAATGTGTTGGAGCAGAGAAACCACTAAAACGTGCTGGATACCAGTCCTCCACAACTGGAATCCAATACCACTGTCCTGGAGCATTGACCAATAGATTTGCTTGACCACCAGATGGAGAGAGTTTGCCCCAGTTCCCAGCATGCACTGTGGTGTAACACAGACACGTCAGTCAGCTTAGCACAACAACCTAGCTTGAATGCTAACTCAACCTTTGGAAAACTTGCCTTTTAGAAAACACTGCCGCCAGTTAGCCGTGACGCTGAGCCGGCATCAGGAAGCCTTAGGTGGTTTAAGTGGTCAGGTAAAGGGGGTAGCGGTTTAAAGGGGGTTTGAGGGTGGTCTCGGCGCTGCCGCAGACTTCTGTTTATCTTGGACATAACTTGCTTTTAATTTTGATCGAAGCCGCGCTGATTAAGTTTTTTTAACAAGACGCTCCTGAAGGTGCCTGGCCCTGGTGATCTGAGCTCCAGCTCTTAGGGAGAGAAGCTCCTGGAGCTCTGTATCACTCCAGTTTATCATCTCAGCTGATTCTGTTTAAAAAGCAAAGCTTTCTGCCGTGTTTAGTTTAATTTTCAGTATAGTTCCCTGCCGGAGCTCGGCAGCAATTCCACATATGATCATGACACCTCTCTGTTGCGCCAAGGCACAAAATGCATTCACGAGTCCAGCATTGTGGTAATATCAATACCAAGCTTGGCAGAACAAATGTTGGAAAATTCCCGCATCACCCTGCTGCCACGCCGCATTCATAAGATGCACCGTGGTGACAGTATTATGCTGATTTGCTGGCATGGTGTGTCTTCTAAAACGGGCTTTTGAATTAATGTCATTCTGCAAACTTTAGGCTAACTGTGGAAGAGGAGGAAAGATAACGAAAAGGGATTTTTCTTTTGTGTACAGGAGCTATATGTGATTAGCGTAGCAGTCAACCTTACGCTACCTGTAGCGGGGCTGCTAACTTTTGAAGTTTTCCATGCGTGGGGTCAAGGAATCGTGTCGTTTCCCTTCGTTGGGGGGGTTGCGTGAGAGCATGTGAAGAGGGTCAGATGTGTGTGTCTCACGCTCAATGCATGAGAGTTGGAAGCCCTGCTGTTGTAGCGTTAGCAGGGTGTGCTAGCATTGTGTCGTGAGTAGGGTTGTCACGGTAACCGGTATAGCGGTAAACCCCGGTAAAAAAGTTGACAATAAAAATAACCGTCCAGTTTTTAAAAAAACTAAATTATCTCGGTGGGTTTACCGTGGCCGCGGTTTCGGCGCGGTGACTCTTACCAGCCACCGTCGCTTCAGCTGAAGTTCCCGCGGCGCGCACATGCACCTTTTAGTTTGCAACGGCACCAAAACTTTGAAGCTTAAATAATGGCCGAAGGAGGAGACGGCAGCGCCCAGGACATCCATCAGCCCTCAAAGAAGACTAAATCGGAAGTATGGGCATATTTTGGATTTCTGAAAAATGCTGAGGGACAGTTAATAGAAGACTGCTATCCCGTTTGCAGAACGTGCAGGAAACAAGTGTCTGCAAAAGGCAGCAACACTTCGAATCAAATGGCACATCTGAGTGACCATCACCCACGTCTCTACAGCCAGTGCAAGGTAAGTTAACATAAGCATTTTGCATGACGTGAGGACTTTTGGCTGAGGGAGAATGCAACGAGTCACTATATACTGCAGCCGCAGCGTCCTCTGCCAGCATTTAAACCGTGTCACGGACACCCTGTTGCTGGATGAAGCATCTTATTTGTTGATGATGAGAAATATACAATTAGTTCCTTGTCATTGATTTGTTTACTTATTCAATGCCATTTATACTTGAACATTTGGATTTGATTACATAGTGTAGTAGTTATTTTAGTAATTTGTTTAAAGTGGCTATTTATTTTAAATACATATTTTTTAAGGTTGACTTGTACAGTGCTCAAGTCAAGTGTGGACTGGAGTTTTAGATTTTCATTTTGATAATGAAGAAAACAAGTATATGAGAAAACAAGTGGTGTTTCTTTGATTTGTTTACATATTGTTTATGTTTTGAATGTTTGGATTTGTTTAATTTAAACCTGCACTGACTACTGTAACATGTTCCAGAAAAATAAGCTATTTGTTCCTTTACTTGTGAAAAGTTGCACTTTTGCTAAGGCTTTGTGTTATTTTAGGTTTAATAAACACCGTTAAACCTTTTCAAAACTATTTCAGTTTGTGTAGAACAGGACTATCAATGCTTTCTGAACATATGCAACACCGTTTAAAAAATACCGCGATAATACCGAAAACCGTGATAATTTTGGTCACAATAACCGTGAGGTTAAATTTTCATACCGTGACAACCCTAGTCGTGAGTGAAAGGTTTGAGGACTGCAGATTTGAATAAAATGAGTTATTAGCAGCTCCAGCAGGACCTGATAAAGGCATGATGAGATCATGCAACTGTTAGAATCAGGTGTGTCTGAGCAGGAACATATCAGAAACATGCTACCACAGCAGCCCACCATTAGCGCTATGTGCATGCACGGTATGAGGCATGGCTTTCACCTCCTTTTGAAAGAAAAGGGGGAGCCGGGACGGGAGACAATCTAATAAAAAAATTCTCCTCCTCTGCTAGCTGACGTCACGCTAAGGACCCCAGCTTTAAACTGTCCATATTTGACATTTGTGTGCAACATTGTGTGGTATTTGCCCACTACTGAGGGAAGTATGTGGCCATGTGCCTCCAATCTAAGCAGGTCCTGCATTTCATGTCCGTCCAGTTGGTAAAGAAATGACAGCCAATACATAAGAAGAGATATTTTTGTCAATGCACAGAAAAAATGCAAAGTTTCTTTTGTGTGCATGATACATTCAGGGAACTCAGAGAAGGAGGAAAACTGAACTCTCGAACTCTGCTGATTCCTGGAAATGAGTCAAGAGGATCTCCTGGGTATTGGAGCAAAATGCAGTCCAAAAGCAACACTGATGGTCATAATTTAAACAAACAGATAGTAGTTAGACATTTACCACAACATGTCGGAAGAACTTGATCAAATGAGATTATAGAAGCTCAATGAAATTCACTAGTAGCTTAAACAAAATCCCAAAAGAGTCGAAACGTCACAGGACAAGGCCCAAAGACAGATGATCATCACCAGGTGAGGAAATTGGTGATTTGAAATGTTTTTCTTTGTTTTTAGTCGGATAAAGAAGGAGGAATTAGCCACAAGCACTTAGTAATAAATGTGGTTTACTGGGTCAGTGCCTTTGCTAACAAAACCTCCTTCCTGCATGCCTGAGCATGACTGAGTGTCCGATCGGACCATAAAACACTAAAGTAATTTTCTTACTGAGGAGAAAAGTTCTGATGGTCATTCATGTTCTGATGCAGTGTTTATACATTAGAAAAATAAAACCCAAATGATCCTGCTGACAATCACCGATGAAGCTTGAAGCTCCAAATGAACACAAAGGAAGTTCCTCTCCGAGAGCAAAGTACCGCCACAGATTTTAGAAACACCAGAAAATAAAACCACAATGCAACTTTACTGCGTTTGTTCACAACAATGATTTCCGTCAGTCACGGCTTAAAGGATTAAGGAAGGATCAGTCAGGTTATTCAGTAGAAACTCAAACCAGATGCAGGAATCTCATCATGACTGTGGTTTAAAACCAGTTACGGCTAATTTTAATCTGGTGAGACCGTCATTGGTTGTCATTGAAAGTCAGCCGCAAATTTGAAAAATTAATTCCAAACAGCAGTTAACAGTAAATGGAAACAAATTTAACTGTGTTCAGTCATTTGTTTTAAGATTACCTGGTCTCTGTATACACCCTTAAAATGACTTTTATTTTGAAATAGATTTTAAAAATAAACTCATCTGACTTTAAAGACTTCACATGTACTGACGTCTACTTCTTTCAAACTCTTAACAAAAGAAGGAATGCACAAAACCAAGATTAGGAGTTCAAATATGAGCTAGCGGTAATTTCCATTACGGCAGGCTGAATACAACTTTTAATGACTCATTTATGCAGCTTATTATTTCCTCCGACCTCTGCAAGAAAGGGAATGCCTGAATGATCAACATGTCTTAATAAGCCGCAAAAACAAACTCTTTTGGTTTCTTATTCTAAAGAAATCAGAATGCTCCTGGTAACTCCTCCTACTGGACTTCATTGGAAACCAAAACATTATTATTATTAAAACGTATCGAGTCCCCACTTCACAAGAGTTCCTTTTTTTCAGCCCTCATGTTGACCTTCAGCTGATGTTTTTCTTTCCCTGCAACCTTTTTTTATTTAATTTTAGAATAATAACATAGAGCAAAAGTTCTAAATGCTACCTGTAATTTTAACCATGTCAAATGGATCAAGAACAGATTGAGATTGAAAAAATAAATACTGTACTGTAAATACAGCATAAGTTACGTAAAAAACAAGTCACCCCAAAATCAACTGTTTTTGCTGATAAACTGTATAAATGAATGTCTAATGGTAAATGGCTGCATTTGATATAGCGTCTTCTAGAGTCCTGGAACCCCCCAAGGCACTTTACAACACAATCAGTCATTCACCCATTCACACTGTAACGTCCAGCAATGGTCAGTTTTTAGGTACAGTTTGACCCTTCAACATCTGGTCAAAATGGAGACACGAGACTGCATGTGTTCCCTTTAACTTGAGTGACTCAGCTTCAAAACTTTATTATCCTGTCCCATAGTATTTGTGCTCCCAGAGCCCAGCAGTGTTTTTCTCACGTAACAAGTTCTCCATTGCTTTTGGAAAACTTAACTAAAACCTTCTCTTCTTGTTGAAAAGAAGAGCTGAAACCCTGTGGGTACTATGACGACAACAATACCCAACCTTTCCCTGACTTGGAGTTTTGTAGCTTATTTACGGTATCTGGTAAGGCTGGTTAAATCTGGTTTTTATATCCTCCAGTTATGCAAGTCTTTGATGTTCCACTAAATCAGAGCTAAACTTTTGACTTTAAACAAAACCCTAATTTAAAAGAGCTCCTGACTTTATCTGACATGAAACACAAGTTTAAGCAGATTATTCAGACTTCCTGAGAAATATTTCTACATACAATCATGGACGTAATTTTGGGGGGAACAGGGGGGACATGCCCCCCCCCCCCCTCCACCTTTTCCAAAGTCGTTTTGACCCCTGCACTTTTTACCATCCAAAAACAACATTACGCTATATTAAACTGACACTAGTTGAGCTCTAGGACCAAACGGAAAACAACCGTTTGTGTTGAAGCCTGTTTCCCATTAGAGCATACTGTAAAGATACCCCCCCCCCCCGTGTCCCCCCACTCCTAAAGTGAAAATTACGTCCATGCATACAATCAGTGAGTGCGTTTCACAATAACCCGGTTCCACAGGTCCATGTAAACACCGCTAAAAACCAGGATATGCTTATAACCGGGTTTTTAAAAACCCGGTTACTACACCTGGGGTAACCCTTTTCTAACCCAAATGTTTGGTCGTGTAAACGCATATCGGGATATCCCCATCAAAGCGTGTGTTCTGCGCATGCTCTGTTCGCAAGGAATCTTGGTCTTTTGAGTAGCAAGACGTCTTGTATGCGCCAGAACCCCGGAAGTAAACAACAAGTTGGGAGCAACATGGCGAGTCGCGGCACAGCACCACACTTTTGGAGTGACGATGAAACTAAAGCGCAAACAAATGCAGTCGCTATCTCTTCCGAACTGGGAAACATGTTGTTGTTTTCATGGACACCGGAACAAGAAGAACCGGAAATGACGCATAGTCCATACGTCCTGACGCTACCCCAACGTCCGCATTTAAATCGGGTTATCCAAGTTAGGGGTAACTCTTTCTATTTATGCTTGTAAACGGGTTATTCTGATCAACTCAGAAACCCGAATACCGACCTTAACCCGATCATAACCCGGATATTGGCTGCATGTAAACGTATTCAGTGATGTATGACATGAATGAAACTCAGTTTTACAAAGGATCTCTTCATGGAAGGAAGAGAAAATATATAAACAAGATGTGACCTACTTTACTTGTAGTGAAGCAGTGAAAATGAAAGGTAAAAAAGAAACATTTTCTGTGTTTTAAAAAAGAGCCAACAACGCAGTTATGAAATTTATGTGCGTGAAATCACAGCAGGAGGAATATTCTTATATTTAAAATATTCACACTGCAAAAATAAGCAAGTTCTTTGATTTCACTGTTGCAAAAAATAACAAATGTCCTTAAATGCATGTAATAAATATTTAGTAGGCTTTTACAGAATATAATATGATCAAGTTCAGGTTTTAGATGCTTTAAGCTCCAGCTTCTGAAATCAGAAAATCCTGAATAGCCTCATGCATGAGAAAACCATTTGTGGATCATTTTCCCATCTGGATTTATAAGATTTGTGATGTTTGAGAAAATCGTAGGTGTTTGACGTCACAGTGATGATATCAGGATTATCTTGACTGCTTGGAAAAAAGGAAGACTTAAGTTTATTTGGTGGAGGAATTTAAAGAGCAAACCAGAGCATGTTGTGAATTTCACGCAGAGCTTCGACAGAAGTGGATGGATGGAGCGAAGCTGTTGCTGCATGTGGATAAAATATAATAACAAAATGCTGAATGTAGTTGCTTCACTCAACTTGTCCGGCCTTTTTATTTTATTTTACTCAACAATTTTTCTTATATTTCGGAAACAACTTTTACTAACAAGTGACAGAAATGGAGAAAGCTTGGTAGTTTTGTAATAGCATGAGAGGTGGGGGACACCCTGGACAGGCCACAGTCCACCAAACCTCCAATCACACCTATGGACAACATGCGTGTTTTTGGTTATGCATGAGGAAAACAGGCTTATTCAAAAGGCCACAGCCAGGGTTTGAACTTGCAACCTTGCTGCGAGGCACCAGTGCTACTAGCTGCCTCACCAGCTCAATCCATTTGCCCAAGGAAACACACTGTAATGCCCTGCTGTGCCACTAGGGTGCTAAACTGTCCAAAGTGCTGAGAAGGAAAAGTCTTAGATGGAGTAAAACATTTTTCCAAACTAGTTCTTTCTCTTTTAATTCATTCCAGCAAAAAAAAAAATCTAGTTTTTTTGACTTGACAAGGAACCCAGCAGATTGCATCGAGTCACTGACTTGTTGTGTCAGAGACTTTACACAAGTCCTCATACTACGTAAGCATGCAGTGACAGTGGAGAGAAAATCTCCCTTTCAACAGGAAGAAACCTCCAACAGAACGTGGCTCACATGATGGAAAACGATAAAGGCAACACCGCTTCTAGTGGGGATGTGCAAGATCTTTGCTTTAGGGCTTTTGTAAAAATCTGGTTTAAACAAACATTTATTTGTTTATCTTAAACATCACATTCCCACCCTCCCCCCTTTGATTTGTGGGTCATTACACTTGGTAGAAAATTCCTGCTGAACGTTCGCAAAGTGCATTCAGTCCTTAATATTCTTTCCTGTATATTAATCTGATTTCTTTCAAGGTTCACAATTTTAAAAATAAACTTTTGTTGTTTCTATCAGACACATTTCTGCAAGTTCCTGAAGATTTTACTGTCGGACTCTTTATTTTATGTAGTTATTTCAGGAACATCCCACTTAAGATCCTGTCCTTGAGGGAACTGCAAGACCTCTGCTGCACTCGCTCTGCAATGCGGATGGTCTATCCCTGTTAACGATGCCTCTTCAGTCCCTAAGAAGAGTTCCCAAGCATGTGAGCCTCCCAGCGGATGTTAATATATCACCAGTGAGTCTGCAGCCTGACCTTTGACTCCCAAGCTTCTGCATTAGAGTCGAGCAGCAGGGTTAAAGCAGAGATGGGCTCTGAGCAGGTGAGTTGGAGAAAACGTTTTCTCCTCTGAAGAGCAAAGGTCGGCCATCGATTATTAGAATCTGCTGTTAGTGACGGCCTTCTTCACAGAATTCCCAAAGAGAAAACATCATGACTGAAACGGCGCACACAGCCAGGACTCTTCCTGCGACGGACCACACTGCCGTCAGAACCGGGCTGCCTTCCAGAACAAGAGGTAGGAATGTGTTTGGCTGCAGAAGAGTTTACTCTCAGAGGAAAAATGCTGCATAAACTCAGTATGAAAATGCCTCCAGATTCATTTACAAAGAAAAATGATCTCTTTTATACAGGAAGCAAAATCAATCTCATTTTTCATCAATTAATGGGTTTATTTCCATTGGACTAAAGCAAAATACAGAATGAGGGTTCTGTTCATCTCAGGGGCGGCGTTAGGTCCGGCTACTTGGGCTCAAGCCCCGAATGTTTTATGAAAAGACTGGTGCGTGTTACGTGTGTGTGTGTGTGTGTGTGTGTGTGTGTGTGTGTGTGTGTGTGTGTGTGTGCGCCCGCGTGTGTTAAGCCCCGGATCTTCTTCAGTCCTAAATCCGCCCCTGGTTATTCTTATCAATCTGTCGAAAATGGGTGCTCAAGGATCATTTTAATTCATATAAAAACATGAAAAAAAAAATCTTCTAATTTCCCTGTAAAAGCAAACTATTCTGGAAAATAAGAACAGGTGTTTATTTACTAGATTAGATTAAATTACAGCATGTAAAATAAATGCTGAAAACAGAGTTAACACCCAGAGTTTTTTTTATTCTGATGGGAAGTCAGAGCATTTTTAGGTAATCATCCTTTCTGTGGCCTTCTTCCTTGTTCCTCCTTCGTGCACACCTGCGGCTCATCCAGCTGACGAAGGAGGAAAACACAATTTCAGTAAAATCTTCCAGGAAACCCTTTAATGTAACCAAACGTGAGAGGATTAATGTTGCTGTATGAATTTCAGCTCTTCCCTAGGGCAGAAATTAAATCCAAACCTTTGCTCAACAAAGTGACCCCTCGTCTCACATGCCTTCAGATGAAACTGTTTTTATGAGAATATAAAACCTGTAGGAGTCACAAGCAAGCGTTGTAAAAACATGCATAAAGCCCTGAATGTGATGATGTGTTATTTCTTCCTGTGACCCTGAACAAGGTCACGTGATCACAGACACATGCATGAATACAAGCACGTTCTTAAAAAGGTGTGTTTGCTGAAGTTTGTACTTTCCCAGAAACACCCGGTGATGCTCTGTCCCGTTTCCATGGCGACGGGGTTCGCTACAAGGCCAAGTTGATTGGCATAGACCAGGTTCCTGTCGCACAAGGGGAGAAGATGTGCTTTGACTCCATGATGAAACTAAAGGTAAACATAAACCCACCCTGTCTGCTCTTGTGTAATTAGAGCAGATTATTAATCTGATGTTTTCTCACAATTCTCCCTTAATTAGAGAGATTAAAAGTAAACAGTGGATGTCAGGGCTTGGAGTGAGTTGTTTTAAGAGGTCGAGGTTTCAATGAACTCATCGCATCAAAATGTTCTTCAATAGAGTTGTGTCAGCAGCTTTATGACATCCTGTCAGTCTGCTTTAGAGTCACAAGTTCAGAGTGCAGAAGGTTAATCGGAAAAATGTTGACACTACAGCACCGAAAGACAGTTTTTTCATCACAATTTTAACTGATTTTACAAATATTCAGGTGTAATTTGATGTGTTTTAGCTACTTACAGGTGAAACTGGAAATGTCTGAATATTGTGCTTAAGTTCATTTATTTAATTAATGCATCTTAGACTGAGAGACCATCTAAAGGCTCAGAAACCCTTTGCAGGTGTTTTGGATTCATTAGGTGATCAGACGGTGACACGTTGTACCTTTTAACAATATAGACATAAATATCACAATTAGCACAAATGAAAGCTTGAAATATCTGGCTTTGCGTGTAATCTCATATAGTAGTTTAACCTTTGAAAATTAGTTACTGAAATAAAATGAACTTTTGCACCAGATCTTTATTTTTTGACCTTCACATGCATGAGTGCAGAGATCTCACAATCATACAAAATGTGTTTGTGAGTAAACTCAGCACCTGCATTCCTTCAAAAAAACCTTAAACGATCTAATTTTTTGGTGAGTATTTTTGTATCAGGAAGGTCTCTGTCTTCTAAACCATGAATGATTTCAGTCAGTAATATTAAATTGGGGCTGTGTGCATGGTTTCATGGCCCAGCTATGATTGGTTTTTCCACACGATGGTGCTAAAGAAGCATTTAAGGGTTGGAACGTCACTCCAGCATGTTTCTGACTCATGCAATTGTTTCTTTGCATGCAGATTATTTGGTTTTGTAGTCGTTCACAGAGCTGAGCTCTTATTTAATTTTCTGTCTTGATAACTTTTTATTTTTTATGAGCACTCACTAAGATGTTAGATGCACACAAATGGCACACTATAATCTGGGATAACTCTTCATTCCAACTCAGATCTGTTGACATTGTACAAGATAAAAGACACATTTGTTCATGAGTTGTCTGCTCTCCTAATTAATCAGATTATTTTGTAGAGTTTTTTTTAAATTAAACGTGTGTTTGTGTTTTAGGGTTGTGAGGCAGCAGCACGGAAACAGGGGAAGCACAAGCTGAGAATTTGGCTCAAAGTTTCCTCCAGTGGTTTGAGAATCTTGGATGAAAGAACGGGGGTGAGCGAACCCTCCCGTCTGTGTCATCCCACAGTCCTGAAGTTGTGAGATTATCAGGATTATTCCTGGAATCAAAACGCTTCTGTTTGTTTCCTCGTTTTTGCTAAATGTTGACATTTCTGTCCCAGAATTTCTCTTTTTTAGTTAATAGAACGAGTAAAGGTTTATAAGTGTTGAAGACAAATATTTAGTGACTGAAACAGGAAGCAATAATTTCTGCACCCTTTCTCTGATATGTTGTTTTAACAGCTGTTGTGAGCACTAACAGTGAATTATTCCTCTTACTGATTCAATAGCTGCATTTTTTCCCCTAAACAGTTTCAGTAATTTATTTGTTTACCTCTGAATTCTTCTGATTTGGTTTCAGATTGTTATTTATGAACACGACAGGAAGAGAATTAGCTCTCTGACAAAAGATGAGTCCGACCCCAGAGCTCTGGCCTACATCTACCAACACCAGGATGCGTACGAGCTGTTTTACATCAAGATGGCCAACCAGGTACCAGCGCAAAGATTTAAGCTTAGTTATCACCTGTGCCTGCAGGTGACAGTCAGTGATGTCACCATCATGTTATGGGGGTGTTTCATTTGTTTCCATACCAGGCCGATCCGGTTCTTATTGACATTAAAGAGGTTTGCCAGAGAGAGGAGCCGGAGGCCTTGGGTGAATCTACAGAAACCCAGGTGAGGAAGAAAATTTGAGGGTTGTTGATGGTCTGTTGTCTTGGTTTGATGTCCAGACTTTTATTTTCTCTTTCAGAATGTTTCTTTAGTTGCTCTGAATGACAGTCTGTCTACTCCATCTGAGGTGAAAGAACTCCCTACCTAAACACCTAACTTTTATCCTGAAATGCCCTGATTAAAATGGAGTTTTTGCACATTTTTCTTAAATGACAGAAGCCACTGGTTACAGTTCAGGGAGCAGCTCCTGAAGATGTGTTCAGTCCACGACCAGAGTCCTCACCAAGGCAAACAAACCAGGTAAATGTTGCACGATTAGTCACACTTACTACAAAGTACTACTGTGTAGGAACAGGGGCGTGTCCAGGGAGTGACCTGGGGTAGCACATGACAACCGTGAAATCTGATTGGCCATCTCAGGTGCCACTCCACTGAATTCCATTTAAAGTGACTTTAGTTGTCGACAAAAAGCTGGAGTTATAAACCACAAAACAGCAGGTGGCAGCATTCACCAGGCCAACAGAGCATTTCTGTATTATTATTATTATTTATTAGTTTTTCATATAAACATAAATAGTATTTAGAGTCAAGCTCCACTCCAGTTGGTGGCAGTTATGCACCAAGAACATCCTAAAGTTGTCAATAATTGAAAATGGACTGGAATCGGATTTGTGCAGTTCGTCTCTCGGTCCTTAAAAGGTCCCAAATCCCAGCATATCTCCAGAAGAATCTCTTAAAGTTAAAGTCCCATCAGTTGTCACACACACTTGTCACACTGATGTGTGTGCGACATTTGTTCTCCACATTTGACCCATCCCCTGGGGGAGCGGTGAGCTGCAGACACAGCTGCGCTCAGGAACCATTTGGTGGTTTAACCCCCCAATCCAGCCCTTAATGCTGAGTGTCAAGCAGGGAGGCATTGGGTCCCATTTTTTCAAAGTCTTTGGTACGACCCGACCAGGAATCGAACCCCTGATCTCCCAGTCTCAGGGTGGACACTCTACCACTAGGCCACTGAGCTGGGGTCTTATTTATCAAACATTGCGTAGAATCCTTACTAAAATCGTACTTAAGCTCAGCGAAAAAAATTACTTATGCCAAGCAGGTTTGTGATCTATCAAGCATGGAGTACGCACAGCTGCACGCAATCTCCGCTTCATGAATCAGAAACTATCTAGAAAGGTTCTCAACTGCTTTTAAGTCACATCCCGCCCTCACCACGCCTACTTACTGCCATAAATAGTCAGTGCAGAGTGCCTTGTGGATCTCATGCATATACATAAGCCGGCTGTTGCAGTGCTCCGCCAATGGCGATGGCGACCGTAGATCAAGGCAGATAAAGGAAGCGTAATTTCACAGAAGCAGAAATTGAGGTACTTGTGGGTGAGGAGGAGAAATGAAAGGAAGTGCTTTTTCAAAACAAATAAGAGAAAATCCACGGAGTGGCACAGCGTTGCTGAAGCCGTCAATGTTGTAAATTCTTCAGAGAGATAGGTGGCAGATATAAAAAAATAGTCCAATCGGGATTCGATCCCCAGACCCCCAGGTGAAAGCCATGCGTGCTAACCAGTCACCCAAACAGCGATCTCCCTTGTCCAAGTAGCCAGGGCGCATCATCAATCGGGTCACAGTGACAGGACACACACTGTCACAGACGCATGACGTTCTGTCTCAATCTGTCCCCCTGCTGATATTCTGCATTCCGTATTCTGTGCTTCTGTGCGTATTGTGTGTGTGCGTGTGTGTGTTTGTGTGTGTGTGTGTGTGTGTGTGTGTGTGTGTACGCATGTGTGTGTACGTGCGCGTGCGCGCGTGTGGGGTCTTGTTCTGTGTGAAAACAAAGCAGTACAAGTGATAATGCTGCAGGATTTCATAATTTTATCCTTCTCAGCAGCAGCACTGCAGGTGCTCTCCATGTCCAAAATGTGCGTTAGCCAGGTCCTTACTCAACTTAGAGTTGCACACATTTTTCCGCTAAATTTTCTTTGATAAATTCCAAAGTCTGCGTGGAAAGTTGCTTACGCAGTTTTCTGACCCTGTTTTGTGCGTAATCAAGCTTGATAAATGAGGCCCCTGGTCTTTTGTGGAGATCAGTGCACTCACTGCACGCTCTGCCAAATCCTCCAATAACAGGAGATCAGCCATGCTACAAGTTAAACTCCTGCTGGTCACAGGCAAAGACATCATACACGTAGACATCCCGTGGACTGATGCTAGAGCTGGTGTAGCAGCAGGCCGCCATCTTTGGTAGGTCTCTATTCGCCCTCAGTGCATTAATTTCTACAGAGGAACATGTTCACCCAGCTAAAAACACATTTTCTTATTATTTTTCACATGGTATGGAATGACAGTTAAAACACAAAAACAATAAAATAAAATAAATTAAAATATAAAATCCCAACAGGTAGGCTAAAAAAGTCAATAACAGTCCTACGTGATGCGTTTTCAATAGTGCACCAGTTGTTGCAACTGTAGGGGCATAGTTGCTCACTCTCTGTTGACTAGTTGGGTTTGGAGAGTGAGGAACCCATCTAATATGGCGGCAATGCTGCTACGCTCTCCAGCGTCCAATGGGGCATCTACGTACTAATGTCTATGGTCACAGGTGTCTTTTATCAGTTCCAACACTAGTTATGTGATGAAGCTGTTTCTCCACAGACTTATTGGGTGAAAATAATTTGTGGATTAGGAACATGCAGTGTTGTGGTTCCCCGTGTTTTACAACTAGATGCTGTTTGTATGCATGGTCAGAGCTGTTCTTGTATTTAGGAACATTTCTACACACAAGTACAACATGGTAAATACCACACAATGTTGTTCCTATGCACAATATGCACAGATGTGTGTGTGGTTGATAAGTGAGAGCCCAGGTGTGTGCAAGTCCCTGATTGGTCCCTGATTTAGGAATCAGATGTCAATGCTTAGCTAAATGTGACCAAACACATGGTGTTATATTAAACTGAACTAGAAATAATATTGATGGTAAATGGCCTGTATTTGATACAGCGCCTTCTAGAGTCCTGGGACCCCCCAAGGTGCTTTACACCACAACCAGTCATTCACCCATTCACACACACATTCACACACTGGTGGGGATGAGCTACGATGTAGCCACAGCTGCCCTGGGGCGCACTGACAGAGGCGAGGCTGCCGAGCACTGGAGCCACCGGTCCCTCCGACCACCACCAGCAGGCAAGGTGGGTTAAGTGTCTTGCCCAAGGACACAACGACAATGACAGACTGAGCGGGGCTCAAACCTGCAACCTTCTGATTACGGGGCGAGCACTTGACTCCTGTGCCACCGTCGCCCTGGAGACAGTTATTCTCAAGTTTATGATAAATCAGTACATCTACATCTAGATAACACAAATCTCTAAGTAAAATTATCTTCCTCTTTGTTGTTCTTAAGATGCTAAAAATATAATGAAAGCTGCTGTTCTGTTGCGTTTGCAGGTTTCAGCCGGTAACGAGCTGATGGAAGTGTTTTTACCTCAGCTGGAAGAGCCTCTGGCTCTGGCCCAGAGCTCCTGCACCAGTCAGCCAGGTTAGCATCACAAGGGACATTACACAGTCACATTGGGAAAAGGTTTGAGTTTTAGGATTCTGCTGACCTAATTGTCAGTTTTATCTTCGATGATGTGGACAATGTAAACATTTAGGGATGCGTTGCCCAAGCTTTGTTAGGGTATGGTATGGTGTTGAAATGTATTCTTAAAACTTTTATAACACTATTTTACAAACACTGGAGGTTTCACATTATTCTGTTTGCCAAAGGAAGTGTCCCTGCAGCAAATTTGTAAAAGTTCTAACAGATTATGTGTGTAAAGTGAAATAAAAGCTGGTATAAAGGGTCATAAAATAACATTTACAGGAACTGCTGTGATATTTAAAAAAATAATTGTTGTAGGATGGTATCAATCCACTTTTGACCCCGCTCAGATTAGCTGTAAGATTGTAAATCCAGTCATAATTTTCTTGATGTAAGGACTTTTTTCTGAACTTTGCATTTTACTGTAGAATGGACAATGTTTGATTTATTAGTATGTGGCAATTTATTTTATTGTTATAAAGCTTCTCTGTGATCTCACCTGTGTGTTAACATGTCACACATTTCAAATGGTTAACCTGGTGAAAATTGGACTCTTGGGATTTTTTTGCCCATCTTTAGTGCTAGAAAAGTAACAATTTCAGATAAAGATACCTGATAGAACAAATTTTTAGACAGAAAAATTTTCTTTCACATGGATGGTTTATTTATAGGGACAGGGTGTGGAGCTCTCCTTCATTTTCCTGATGTCCACTTAGAATCATTCTGTTGAAGTTGGAAAGCAGTGGAAAAAACATGGATGGTTTATATTCATAAAACAAACAGTAAGTAAAAGTATGGTACACTATGAAGTCACAGCTTTTTAAACATTTACTTATTTTAGCAGCTGAAATGTGCTGCAGCCGCAACTAAGTTTAATTCCTTGTTTCCAGATCCTCGCCAAATGTAAAAAAAGTGAATTCTTGAGGAGTGTTGTTTTTCAAATAAAATTGACATTTATCAAACTTTCAGGATAAATGCAAGGGGCAAACTCTGCCTGCCAAAAGTGAAGCCAGTGCAGAAGTGACAAAAATTGCCATTCCCTGCTGATCCACTAGGGGCTGGCTATGCTGGTCCAGTATGCAATGATGGTCTATCAGCTAAACCAGCACCAAAACACAACATTTGTTTATAACCGGCTACGCTGGTCTATACTAGTTTTTCTGGCAGGGTAAAGCTTGAATTTATGATTACTTAAGGGTGTGTCTATTTGATTGACAGGTAGCAGATAAGTCATCAGTGCCAGCGACTTGCCCTCCTGCTTGCCCCATGAAGGCCTCAGTCTTTAACCTGGCCTGCCAGACTCGCCCTCTGTTTAATTCTGCACAGATAACTAGTCTGGTAACTCACAGGCAGAGAGGGGCAGGACGAGGCAGCTCAAAAGTAACCAATCAGAAAAAATAGCGCACACATCTTTTATTATTATTTTATTTTTTATTTTTTAGCAGAAATGCTTTTAGCGCTTCTACTTGTGGTTTTAAAGGCATTTGAGTCATTTAGAACAGAGGAAAGAGCCGCAGCAAACTCCGCCGCTGTCTTTGTTGTTTATGAGAAACTGACCGGCGCTGTGTGTGACGTCCGCGACGCTGTAGTTTTTTAGCTGCAGTCAAAAATGGAGTCTGACGACGGCTCAAACATCTTTCTTTAGAAACAAGGCTTTTAGTGCTTCTGCTTGTTGTGTCCAAATAATGTAGATCAATGGGAAGAGCCGCAGCGAACTCTGCTTCAGTCGCCATGTTCGACAAACTCAGCGTTGTGGTGTGTGACGTAAGCTACTCAGCGCCTATTGGCTCGGTTAGAATTCTCACGGGGTGGGGTTATTTGAATAGGAGAGTTCCCAAACCCTTTCTCTGTGCAGAATTAAACAGAGGAGGAGTCTGGCAGGCCAGGCTACTCAGTCTTTGCTTCATGTTAAGAGTTACAGCCTTGGATGGGTTAGCAGAATAGCTTAGCTGTGGTTTTCGGTTAAAAATGCCCACTAAACTCTGTTAGCATCAGTTAGCTCAATTAGCTCATAGCTACATCAGCTCAGAGTTTTATGGGTGTCAATCATCTGCCCCCGCCCTCACAGCCCTGCTCTCAGCTCAATTTATATATTTTCCGGGAGTGATGAGATGCATGATCAGCCACGATGGCGGTGGTGGGAACCGCCTACTGGGCTTAAATTCAGCTCTTCAGAAATGGATGAGGGCACAGAGGGTTCGTCCATCTTTTATAAATTGTCAATGGATAAAAATCAAGAAGACCCATGTGAATCACAAGAAGAGTTTTATTTAAACCAATACAGCTTGAACTCAGATTGGACCAAAACTTAATAAAAATAATGTGAATACAAAAAACAGAGAAAATGAAAAATGAAAGAAAACAGAACAAAAAAAAAACACCTCAGGATTTAAATATTTAGGGGAGGGGGGGATGAAACTCAATTAGCGGAGAAAAAACAATTCTAGTTTAGATGTAAATGAGCATCATTAAATATGTCAGACTGCTTGTCATTAAAACACAAGCATTTCCTCTCTTTACAGTGAGTCAGTAGCTCGTGTTTTATTGAAGGAGGGCATCAGCGCCTCCACACTGTGTTAACATGCATGGTGGTGTTGAATGTGGGACATTATGGAAAAAAAATCTAAGTTCACTAATTATTCAAATACAATTTAATCAAAAACTTTAAGATACAATTTAAATGTCCAAATCACACATAATAAAAGTGTCTGCAGTATATAATATTTTTTTAAGTTATGTCATAAACAAACATAAATCTGCTAATATTAATGTTGTTGCTGTTAACAAGACACTTTCTAATTTATTTCTAAACCTCCTAAAACTGCTGCTTCACATCTTTGCATTAAATTTCTGTTTTATGACTGATTAGATGTCATCTTTTCTCAGAGTCTCCTCGGCAAACTCTCTCCACGGCTCAGATTCTCTCCATGTTCCCCATGCAGCCAGTAGGGGGCTCTCCATACAACTCTCCCCCATTCTCTCCCACCACGGTGCCCTGGGGTCAACAGGGACCTCTGGGAAGCCAGTGGGCAGGTCACTGGCTCACCACTCCAGCTACACCTGCTTGGGTACCACCAGGTGTCACAGCGCCCCCTGCAGGAAGCCAGCTGCTGACATACAGCATGATGAGCCCCCAGCCTGGTTTCATAATGGGTGGGGGCACAGCTCCAGCTCCTAATGAAAACTCTAACCCTTTAATGTCCCTCTCTTCACCCACTAGAGCTACGGGGGCACAAGGATCTCCTACCTCTAACAACTCGCACCTGGGATGAATGGACTGTTGATGTTGGTTTGACTTAGGGTATTTTATCTCCAATGAAAACATAAAAAAACTGTTTCTGTTATTTTATCTGACTTGATCCAAAGAGTTTTATATAAAGGCAACTAGACTTCTTTGGTTTCTTGAAGCCTTTTTGCCTCCCATCTGAGGAGCTTTGTCAATTCTGGCTGGAATATGGGAGGGTCAAGCTTATAAAATGTAAATGGCCTGTACCTGATTTAGAGCCTTCTAGAGTCCTGGAACCACCCAAGGTACTTTGTAATCACTCATTCACACACACATTCACACCCTGGTGGTGATGAGTAGCCACAGCTGTCCTGGGGCACACTGACAGAGGCGAGTCTGCCGTTGATTTGATATGTATATATATACCGTAAATCCTCTAATACAGGCCCGGGCCTGTATTTGACTCAAGCTCATCAAGCTCCAGGCCTTTATTGGAAGAAGGACCAGAATTAGAGGCAGGCCTCAATTTCTATTTGAGCAAAATGAACTAATGGTTCGCTGGAGTTTTTGACAATTAAAATTGTGCCCACATTTTCAAAGTTAAACACATTTCTTTTAACAACGGTAGTTTCTGCTTCAGCCATCTCCCGCCTCCCCCTGCGCAGTGGCCTCAGACTCACTGATGCGCCTGCAGCCTCTCGGAGTTCCTGCTGGTCTAAACATTAAAATAATTATTTCATTTTCTGTTCCTCACTTCTGATTACCTTCAATGGTGTCTGTTTGTTGCAACCACCAGGTACAAAAACTAGCTTGTTTTTATTTGACTATTTTTCTGTCCTGTTTGTTTATTATCTTCCTACATCTCATCTCAGTCCTAAAGAAAAACTGCTACCTGGGTTCATGTATAGTCACCTTATGAGTTACCTTTGAACTGCAGTTCTAAAAGATCTACCGACCGCAAAAACAGCGGAGTGCGCACTGCTTGGCGGCCGTATCAGTGATCGGTGCGTCACCGGAGGACAAGGTGATGCGCCCCGCTCCACAGCAGCGAAACGCATCAGGCGCAAATAAAAGACAGAAAACATTAAAGGAAATGAGCAGACATGAACAATCGCGTGTTAAATTAGTTTTTGAGGTGGCGACACCTGATTAGACAATGTTACTGTGGCCGTGCTCAGGACGCAGATGTCTGGAGCGCGTCAACAATCAGAGCTTTGCATTGCATGCGCAAGCTGTTTAAGGTTAGGATGGGGGTGAGGGGAATGTTAAATTGCAAGAGGGTAAACGTCACAATTTGGTTAAATGTCCGTTTTACGGTGGATGTCAGTACCGACGCTCTGGCACAGCACGCAGGAGCTTGTCACCTGCTGACAGCAGGCTGCTGTCTTTTCCGAGGGCTGCATCTTGCCGGTCATTATCACGTGACAGCGACTAGTCGATGACAGGCATAAAAAGTCACTATACTGAAGTCGACTAGTTCATTCAACCCCTGCTACTGCTCCCCAGTGTTCTGCAGCATAATCAGCACGTTCTCTTTGAACTTGATATCAAATTTTCGCCTCCTCTTCGTCTCCGCACCTGCCAAATCGCGGTCTGTCACTGGCAAATCAAAAGTGAGACGGTTGACACAACCGCCCCCGCACTTGCTTGTTACCACATTCCACTCGTTCACAATAAAATACCGGCCATTATTCACCTCCGCTGACTCCGACACCAGCCAAAATATGATACCCGGCCGTTAATTGAATACAGGCCAATATTAGAGGATTTACGGTATATATGTGTGTGTGTGTGTGTGTGTGTGTGTGTATGTGTGTGTGTGTGTGTGTGTGTGTGTGTGTGTGTGTGTGTGTGTGTGTGTGTGTGTGTGTGTGTGTGTGTGTGTGTGTGTGTGTGTGTGTGTAGTATAAAGAGTTGGTCCAAGCACAGAACCTTGTGGTACTCCAGAAGTAACCCTGGAGTATAAAGATGATTTGTCATGTATATTTACAAAATTAAATCTGACAGGTATGATTTAAACCAGCCTAGTGCTGTTCATTTGATCCCTACAACATGTTCAAGCCTTTCTAAAAGAATATTGTGATCAACTGTGTCAAAAGCAGCACTGAGATCTAAAAAGACTAGAAAAGACACAAGATTCTTATCAAAGGCCATGAGAATATCATTTGTAACTCTCACTAATGCAGTTTCAGTGCTGTGATGCTCTCTAAAACCAGACAGAAATTCCTAGAAAACAGATCATTAGTGTTTAGATGCTCACATACTTGATTGGCCACTATTTTCTCAAGGACTTTGGATAAAAATGGAAGGTTAGATATTGGTCTATAATTCATTGGGTCATCTGGATCCAGAGGAGGTTCTTAAGTAGAGTTTTGATTACAGCAATGTTAAAATCCTGTGGTATGCATTCATTTACTAAGGATAGATAGATTTTTTTAAATCCAAAATAGGGGCAGTAATGCAAAGGAAATGCATCTTTAATAAATGTTGAAGGTTTAGATTAAGCTAATATTTTTGATAACTCTGAAAACTCAACTGGATCAAAACAGTTCAAACACAGATGAGGTTCTACAGTTACCTCTGATGCTGCCTCACTAACGGAGGAAGAAGAAATCACATTAGGGAGGATGCTAATGATTTTGTTTCTAATAGATATTAATTATAATATTAATTTTACTTGTGAAAAATCCCATAAAGTCATTGCTGCTGAAGGCTAAGGGAATAGATGGTGTACTTGCACACCTGTAATATTTTCAGCCTTGTTGAAATTTGCGTAAACTCCTCCCAAACTAAAATAAAACTGCCTTATCTTTACCTCACTTTGTTGGTTTTGCTGGTTTGTGATTTATATTTGAAGTTTCACCATTTTGTTTTCTACTTTTCTCCTTTGCCTGTCCACTTGTTCTTGGTCAGTCACACAAATTGTATAAAAACCAAACCTTGCTGGCCTTTTAGGAGGAAGAGAAAGCTCCTGGTTGCTCTTAAACCGGAGTTGATCTACATCACCTCGCTGCCCACGCTGAATAGCAGCGCATTTCCTCCTTTACAGTAAGTTTAAATCATGCGGTTGTGAGAGCAGCAGCCTCAGAGGAAATTCTAGATATGGAACATCGTATCCATCCTTAAATAAAGAAAACATGGTAAGAAAAAGTTCATTATGATCTTTTATTCCTCTCTTTTTCTGGCTGTTTGATTCTGGTCAATTTCTAAACCAATCAGGTGTTTGGAACTAACCTAATTTTAGAAGAAAAACTCAGATTTTATTTTTTGCTGTGAATCTAAACTGAAATTTATTTTTGCTTTTTACTGAAAGCAATAAAAATTGTTTTGAACTAAAAGGAGAAGTTGGTGTTAAAAACTAAATAAGCGTTGGTGCTGCTGATGAATGAAAGCTTTATTCCACAGCTATCTCTAGGTAATCATTAACTGTTCACTGGTGGTTTGTTTTTTCTCATTTGTTTTTCAGTTGTGGAGAGGCAGGGAATTAAACATTGGTAGTGTTCTTTAATTTAATAACACATCAAATGCACAAACGATTTAAAAACTGTCAATGGTGGTTTTAACTGGAAGACCTTCTTTACCTTATAATCACATAAAATGTGATTTACAGCTTAATTCAATCATCTGGAGCAGAGATGAACTGCTGAAATGTATTCATATTTCTGGTTTGATTTAATGGTAAAATGCTGTAGAGTCAACATGCCATATGCCATCAAAGACAGAGCTATTTAAAACACATAAAATAGAATAAAATCATTGAATGAAATTTGAATGACTGACTCGTTTTACTTTGCTCATATTTGGCAGTTATTCTTGTTTTTTCTGTAGCTTCTTGTGCAAACACCTGCTCATCTACAGGCTGTGGTAAGACCCTTGTCTGAGTTAAAGACACGAGGATGACACACACACACACACACACACACACACACACACACACACACGCACGTTTGTGGTGCTGCAGATGCTCATTGACTGACTGAAAGTGGAACCCCCACATGTTTGTGCATGTGCATTTTTGTGGTGCAGAGGCTTTTTTTTCACATTTCCTTTCGTCCCTGTTATGAAAAAGACAGAAACACTGTGGAGAGACAGCAAAACGCAAAGCTTGCATCTCATTGGTGCAGAGGGCGTTGCTATGGTAACGTGCAGGATGCTGCCTCCTGATGTAGAGATGTGTGGTTGTAAGCACTTCCTGCTCTTCATCGTCTGTTTGACTTTGGACAAGAATTTCTTTCTGTTATTTCCTTTGTTGTTCGATGGGAGAACAGAAGGAGTGTTAAATGAAAACTAAAAGTTATCCTCTACGGCCAGCACATTTAGAAATTAGGTCAAATATGCTCTGATAAACAGCTATCTGACGCCAAATGTCATCTAAAATAACGAAAGCATTCCTGTGTACAATTTATAGAAAAACTCTAAATGAGATGTTAAGCAAAGGTGTGTATGACAACAGCCCAAATAAACATGACTAAGACATAAAATGATGAAAAATTGTCAGTGCTTGATTTGAATTAAAAGCAGTCGGGGATTACAAAATTTAAAATGTTTAGTTGCAAACGAGGGGCCTCTGAAGCCACATCAGCTCAGAAGTCGCAGCAAAAGCCCAAACAGGAAATTACTTCTTCAAATCACATTATATATGTTATATTGTGCATTCATATTACCATACATGAATTATTGTGTAGAAGTTTGGGGAAACACATATAAAAGTAATATTCAGACCATAATCATAATGCAGAAAAGGGCTATTAGACTAATAAATCAGGAGGGGTATAGGGCTCACACAAACGCACTCTTTATTAAGACGCAAGCTTTAAAATTCCAGGACCTGGTCAAGTTTAAAACAGTGCAAATAATATATAAGGTAAGGAAAGGGATGCTCCCAATTGAAATAAGTAAATGGTTCTTAGAAAGAGAAGGGAGGTATAATTTTAGAGGGAAGTGGAATTTAAAAGTACAAAGAGTAAGAACAGCATTGAAAAGGATGTCTATTTCAATAGCGGGCGTTAAATTCTGGAATGAGTTAACAGAAGAAATAAAGGATAGTAGTAATGTAAACCAGTTTAAAATAAAACTCAAAAAAGAAATGTTAAATAAGTATAAGAATGAAGAAAATGCAATTAACCCAGGACGGCATGTAAACTGATGTTTAATCTATTCTACAAATTAGAAAATCTAAATATAGTTCTAGTTGAACATGAGAATTTTATTTATTTATTTTTTTTTTTTTGTGTTTTTTTTAAGGCATTGTAACTGTTTTGTTGTTTAAATTTTGATGATGAGGATGTAAACCTGAGGGGGTAGGGCTAAATAAGTATACACTTCTCCCTACTCCTTTTCAAACAATTGCGTGGAATGATTTTATGAAATGTTGGTGAATGTATATGTTTGAAATAAAGTGAACTGAACTGAACTGAAATCCACGTCAGTGAGAACAAATCGATTACTTTTCCTGATCTGTGGTCCTTGACAAAGTGGTTGAAGCAATAAAATATTATTCAGGGATGACGGAGAATGAATCATGTGGTTTACATGTTTCTTTTGGCACCGCTTTCAATGACTGCATCTGGAAAATTGGCTCTTAAATAAAAACTATCCAAGATTTGCAGAGTTGTCTGTTGGAGAATCTTTAAAATATTATTGAGTTTTATTCAATTCAGTTTATTTATGTAGCCCCAAATCCCGACTCAAATCAAGAGTCGTCTCACATCACAAAGCGAACATTTCAATTGAGTTCATTATACCAATTAGTGAAATGTTTCCTATATAAGTTTCTCGGTGGGTAATAAAACAGCTTTAACTCTACATTTCATCCTGGAAGCCTCCCTGGTGAGGTTTTCCAGGCACGTCCAACCAGGAGGAGACTTAAACCCAGGACACGCTGGAGGGACTAGGTCTCTTTGCTGGCCAGAGTTTCCCCTTCCCCTATGTGGCTGGGGAAAGGGAAGTCTGGACCCAAACAACTGCAAATCAGAAGTTGCATGCATGACGTCACCGCAAAATCTCTTCTCCCCAGCATAGCTGCTACTTACCACATGGTCAGATTTATGGTGATTTTCTCCACGTTTAATTCTCCGTCTTTCCAGTGGCGTGTACAGGCCTTTTAAAATGGGGTGGCACAGGTGGGGCGCTTGTCTACGCTTGGGTGGCACCTATGGTCATTTGTTGTTTTCATGCTAGTGAATTTCTGAGCTCCACTTGGGCCATGTCCCTTCTTTTTCTTTTTCATCGACCGGAACTCTATTTATTTTTATATCAAAATTGAAAAATAATAAATAATAACAAATAAATGTTCTGTAGGCCCGGGGCTATAAACCAACATAAAGGTGATTGCTGCATTCTCAATCAGATTCTAAGGGTGGCATGTGTTTCCACAGGCCACTCCCTTGACACGCCCTTGCTTCTTTTGTCCTGGAAGAAGAATGCAAAGCTCGCTTAAAACTGCCATTTTTCTTCATCTTCTCCTTGTCTGGTTAAATGAACACCACGTTTAACACAAAACCGAAGAATAAAATACAACAACAAAAATTGACAGAAACAAAAATCTAATCAGAAAACAAAAAAATTCAATGTTTTGATTCGGAAAAGGGTAGAATGCCTTCTCCGGGTCAGGGATGAGGTCCTGCCCTAAGTGGAGGAGTTTAAGTATCTCGGGGTCTTGTTTACGAGTGAGGGAAAACTGAAGCGTGAGATCGATAGGCGGCTGGTGCTGCATCTGCAGTGATGCAGGCATTGTACCGGTCTGTCGTGGTGAAGTGAGAGCTGAGTCAGAAGGCGAAGCTCTTGATTAACCGGTCGATCGACATTCATACCCTCACCTATTGTCATGAGCTTTGGGTAGTGACCAAAAGAACGAGATCGCAGATACAAGCGGCCGAAATGAGTTTTCTCCGCAGAGTGGCTGGGCTCTTCCTTAGAGATAGGGTGAGAAGCTCGGTCATCCGGGAGGGGCTCGGAGTAGACCTGCTGCTCCTCCACATCAAGAGGAGCCAGTTGAGGTGGCTCGGGCATCTGATCAGGAAGCCTCCTGGACGCCTCACTGATGAGGTATACCGGGCACATCCAACCAGGAGGAGGCCTAAAGGAAGACCCAGGACACGCTGGAGAGACTATGTCTCTCACCTGGCCAGGGATTGCCTTGGGATTCCCCTGGAGGAGCTGGCCCAAATGGCTGGGGAGGGGGAAGTCTGGGCCTCTCGAATTAGGCTGCTGCCCCCGTGACTTGCCTCCTGATAAGTGGATGAAAATGGATGGATGGATGGATGGATGGATGGATGGATGGATGGATGGATGGAATGGATGGATGGATGGATGGTCCCTGTCCCCAGAAAAACAAGTATCACTGGACTCAATGACTGCAGACCTGTGGCTCTGACATCTGTGGTCATGAAGTCATCTGAGCACCTGGTTCTCCCCCACTTCAAGACCCTCCCTCCTGGACTCCCTGCAGTTTGCCTACAGAGCCAACAGGTCTGTAGATGATGCCATCAGCATGACTCTGCACTT
Source organism: Nothobranchius furzeri (assembly GCF_043380555.1). Classification (NCBI taxonomy): domain Eukaryota; kingdom Metazoa; phylum Chordata; class Actinopteri; order Cyprinodontiformes; family Nothobranchiidae; genus Nothobranchius; species Nothobranchius furzeri. The sequence continues at coordinate 64,848,524 of NC_091748.1, forward strand.
CATCCTGCAGCATCTGGACAACAGGATCCTATTCATGGACTTCAGCTCTGCCTCAAGAAATCCTCCCAGACCTCCTCCAACACAAACAGTCCCAGGTGAACATGCCTGACCCCATCTGCAGGTGGATCACAGACTTTCTGATGAACAGGAAGCAACAAGTCAGGCTGGGTAAGAATCTCTCTGACCTGCGGACTAATAGCAGTTTCTTACCCTCTGCGGTTGGACTCATGAACGACAATCCTAGGTCTGCCTTCTGCAGTCACTTGGTCCCAGTCACCTGACTCTGTGTTGTGTTTGTACCTGAACTGATCTGCCCTGATTAGTACACAGTCCTGTAGCCATTTCTCTAAGTATTGCCACTTTATATTAGTATTTTATCAGGATTATAATCTTACTTCCTATATTTTCTTATCTATTATTTTTATCTTTCTTTTTCCACCAAGTACCCCAGCAATTTCTTACTGCTGTGGTCCTCGCACATAAACCCTTCTGATTCAGATTTGATCCTTTTCAATCACAGTTTTTATGTCAACTTCAAATCAAATCAACTTTATTTATATAGCACTTTTCATACAAAAAAATGCAACTCAAAGTTCTTCACAGATTAGATCATAGATCCCATATTCCCATCCCAGCCCCCTCCCCAAGTATAAAACAATTGACAATTATTGTTCCCCTCCCTCACACTCATCCACACACACACACACACACACACACACACACACATACACACACACACACACACACACACACACACACACACACACACACACACACACACACACACACACACACACACACACACGTGAGCAACAGAGGAAGCAATAGGCTGAGTTCAGATGGGTCAGGTAATGAACAACACATCATCAGCGGAGCCATCTGCCCTGACAGCAACAGATCCACAGCAGCAGCCAAGGCACCGGCCCATGACGCCCAGTGGGGCAGGGCAGAAACCCCCACCACTGCCCGGGCACTACCCGAGGAGTGCCCCGGCCGCCGCCTCTGACCACCGCCCCCAAGGCAGAGGGCTCCGCAGAGGAAACACTGGAGGATTAAAATATATAACTGTAAAATAACAAAAGCTAATATGGATAAAAAGTAACTGATAAAAAGTGATTATAAAGATAGTAAAAGAAAACATAATCATGTAAAAACACTAAGATGTAAATAAAATGATAAAATTAATAATATATATATATATATAAACAAATATGACAGACGATTCAGTTAAACGGACCAGATAAGTAGTAATCAGTTAAAAGCCAAGCTAAAAAGGTGGGTCTTGAGTCTATTCTTAAAAGCCTGGACGTTCCCTTCGGCCCTGAGGTCCTCCGGCAGCCCGTTCCAAAGGCGAGGGCCGTAGTACTTGAAGGACGCCTCGCCGTGGGTCTGAGTCTTAACTTTAGGGATAACTAGGAGACGGCTGCCAGAGGAGCGCAGAGACCACGAGGGTTTGTATAGTAAAGGCATTTCTGAAAGATAAGAAGGCCCAAGACCATTAAGACACTTCAAAACCATTAAAAGAACCTTAAAATCGATCCTGAAACATACGGGGAGCCAGTGCAGTGATTTAAAACCGGAGTGATGTGCTCCCGCTTCCTGGTCTTTGTCAGGACACGTGCTGCTGAGTTTTGTAAAAGTTGTAAACCTGAGATGCTCTTTTTGGGAAGACCAGAAAGCAGGGCATTGCAGTAATCAATTCTACAGATTATAAAAGCATGCATTAGCGTCTCCGTATTGGCCAGAGAGAGAATGGGGCGGGCTCTGGCGATATTCTTAAGATGGTAAAAACCTATTTTTGTGATGTTTTTAATGTGGGGAATAAAAGTCAGCTCAGAGTCCAAAATAACACCCAGATTCTTGACTTGTAGTGATGGATAAAAAGACACTGACTGTAGTTTAGGTAAAAGTTTCTCTCTCTGGGCCTCAGGACCGATGACTAAAACTTCAGTTTTGCCTTGGTTGAGCTGGAGAAAGTTTTCAGTCATCCATGATTTAATATCTAAAATGCAGTTAAAAAGTGTTTCCATTGGCTGTGAAACATCAGGAGACACAGAGATGTACAACTGTGTATCGTCAGCGTAACTGTGGAAATTCACCCCATGTCTCCTGATGACGCTGCCCAGAGGGAGCATATAGAGGTTGAAAAGCACTGGGCCTAGAATTGAACCCTGAGGCACACCGCATGTGATGCTGTGGACCCCAGAGGAACAGGTATCCAAACTCACCATAAAAGTCCTGTCTGTGAGGTAGGAAGTGAACCAACTGTGAACAGCACCAGAGAGGCCGATCTTTTTTAAACGTGTTAAAAGAATAGTGTGCTCTACTGTATCGAAGGCAGCGCTTAGATCCAGCAGAACCAACACTGTTACCCTCCGAGCATCAAAATTTGTTCTAAAGTCATTTAAAATCTTAGTGCTGTGGTTCACCCTAAAACCAGACTGAAATTTCTCTAGGACATGTTGGTGGTTGATAAAATCATTAAGTTGTATTAAAACAAGCTTCTCCAAAATTTTGCTTAAAAATGGTAAGTTGGATACTGGTCGAAAATTGTTAAAGTCATTAAAATCTAAATTGCTCTTCTCCAACAGGGGTCTGACCACCGCCCGTTTAAAAGCAGCAGGAAAGACCTCCGTCTGAAGGGAGCAGTTCATCAAAGTTAAAATCTCATCTCTAAAAGAGTCATAAAATTGTTTAAAAAACCTTGTGGGGATAGGGTCCAGAACACATGTGGTGGGCCTCTCTGAGGTGAAAACTTTATCAATAATCTCAGCTTCAACCAAGACAAAACTGTCCAGTGTTTCCTCAGGTAGACACACACTCTCAGATTGATCAGGAGCAGCATGACAGTGGGAGGATAAAATGTTACTTCTGATGGTGTCTACCTTCCCTCTGAAGTGGGCTGCAAGCTCCTCACAGAGAGCATCCGAGGGGGTTTTCTGGAGAGAACTAAATTCACAACCCAAAATATTTGTAATTGTAGAAAACAGAATTTTGGGATTGTTTTTGTGTTCAGAGATGATTTTAGAAAAGTAATTATTTCTGGAATTTCTAACTGCTTTGTTGTATGATTTTAATAATTCAGTGTATAATTGTTTATTAATTGTGTTCTTATATTTCCTCCATTTTCTCTCCATCACCCTGCAAGATCTTTTCAAAATTTTTAAGTTTTCATTGCTCCAAGGGGAAGCTGGTTTTGGCTGTAGCTTTTTAATTTTAGGTGGAGCGAGCAGATCCAGAGTAGATTTAAGTCTACTGTTAAAGTCATTGAAGATAAAATCACAGGGGGCATTTAAATTAATAGGAGGGATCTTTTTAAAAGTTTCCAGAAAACCAGCAGCCACTTCAGGGGTTAGATGGCATTTTATTACAATTCTCACAGAGGTCTCCTCCTGATTTATGCTGGTGATGTTAAAAAACACACAGAAGTGAGCTGAGATCGCTAAATCCACGACAGAGGACACACCGGTGGACAGACCAGACGTGATGACCAAGTCCAGGGTGTGTCCTCTGTCGTGGGTTGATTGTGCAACATGTTGTGTAAAATCCATATAACTCAAAATGTTTAAAAATTCAGTGGTAAAAGGGTCTGCAGGGTCATCTATGTGTAAATTAAAATCACCAGCTAAAATAATACTATCAAAAGAGTTGTGCAGAATTGATTAAAACTCATAAAATTCCTGTATAAAAAGTGCAATGTGCCTCGGAGGTCTATAAACAGTAACACATAACATCTGAAGATTGGTAAAAATGGCTGCACTATAATCGAAAGTGGTGAAGTTGTCAAATAAAACAGGTTTTGCGGAAAGAAGAGCTTATAAAAGCAGTTCCGCCTCCCTTTTTTCCATTTCTTATTGAATAAGTAAAATTAAAGTTTGGTGGGGAGACCTCTGTGAGAACAGCAGGAGCATCTGAACTCAGCCACGTTTCTGTCAAAAATACACATTTAAAGTGATTATCTAAAATGAGGTCATTTATAATAAAAGTTTTGTTCAGCAGAGAGCAAACATTTAAAAGAGCCATATTGATAGTAACTAAAGATGGAGTGACTGTGATATTTACCGGGGGTGAGATTCTTGTCCACTGTTTAAGATTACTAAGATTAGACCGATTCGTTTTTGTGTTTATGTGATCGCTCTCTGCTGATGACAGGTATGTGAGAGGTGTGCAAGGGTCCAAGTCCAATATGTGGGTTACTGTTAAAATCATAACTGAGTTCATAGGATCCTGGACCAGTGGGACATCATGATGTGGGGGGAGGAGGTTGGGGCATGGGGGCAGCTGGGGGTGGTGTGGTGGGTAAAGGTGGTCGTGGGCAGGCCAGGCTCATTTTAAGTGTGTGGGTACCCTGTCTATTTAGATGGAGTCCGTCAGGCCCAAACAGATGCTTCCTGCCCCAAAAAAATGTTGTCAATACAATTGTCAATAAAAGCAATGTTGTGCTGCACAGTGACAGAAGAAAGCCAGGTGTTCAAAGATAAAATTTGGCTAAAATGTCCAATTCCTCTATCAACCGTGGGGATGGGGCCAGAGATAAAAACACACAGATGGGTGCTTTTTAAAAAGCTAAAAAGATGGGTAAAATCACGCTTCAGGAGTTCAGACTGCTGCATGCGGGTGTCGTTGGTGCCGGCGTGGATTATAATTTTACTCACTGTTGGGTGTTTGTGGATGAGGTCTGGGATCCGTTTGGCAATGTCCATGACTTTCGCTCCGGGAAAACTGTGAGTGACGGCTCCACTCATCCTGACGTGTTTGATGATTGAGTCTCCGATGATGAGACTGCTGCTCACTGCCAACTTATGAACTAAGCCAAACTGTTTCGGCACATGTATGGTAAATGGTAAATGGCCTGTATTTGATATAGCGCCTTCTAGAGTCCTGGAACCTCCCAAGGTGCTTTACAACACAATCAGTCATTCATCCATTCACACACACATTCACACGCTGGTGGTGATGAGCTACATTGTAGCCACAGCTGCCCTGGAGCACACTGACAGAGTCAAGTCTGTCGTACACCGGCACCACCGGTCCCTCCGACCACCACCAGCAAGCAAGTGGGTTAAGTGTCTTGCCCAAGGACACAGTGACAGACTGAGCAGGGCTCGAGCCTGCAACTTTCCAATCACGGGGCGAGCACTTAACTCCTTTACCACTGTCGCCCACACGTGCATATTTCATTTCATTTATAATACTTTAAATGTGAATTGAACTTGAACTGTAATCAGTTGATTTATTTTACTATTCAACATTTAGAAAGAGCGCGGCATGCTAAGAAATCTGTTTTATCCAACCTTGGCGAGCGGAATCATGGACACAATCTATCCGTGTTACCCCAACAAGAAGGAATCATGTATTAACCACATTGTACCCTTTTAAGTTAGCATTACACAAGTCAGTCATGTTCATCTTACAAACATGATCCAATTATGTAGAACTACATGTAAGGAAAAAGTAACTTGAACAGAGGACTTCCATTTTTTCAGTGAGCTTTCACATTTAGGGTTGAGAGGTGTTTTCTGTGCCTGCAGACACTTCTCTGCTCTCGGAAAGCCATAACCAGGAAACGGAGATCTTGCACGATGCATTTTCTCACTCAGGAGTCAGATGAGTGCTGTGTGTCTCAGAGTGGGGGCATGCCCTGCTCTGTGTTACACTGCTAACTTCCTGCTTCAGAATCAGAGCAGCAGCAGTTGAGTTTGGACTCCTGTCTTGTTTTCAGGAGGAGACTGTTGATGTGAGGGCTCTACGGGACCGATTCAACAGCCAGGCCAGAACCTCAGACACCAGCAGCCGAGACAGCAACTCTCCACGGCCCGGCTTGGGGAGAACGATTGCACCATCGATGGAGAACATTTCTCCCCACAGACTACCACCCGTTCCTCCTCCATTTGCTGGTCCAGCAGTGGGGAGGTTTCCAAGGGCAGAGTCAGCGGTGGCCCCCGTCCCCTCTTGGATTGCCTCTTCCTCTCGACCAACTCCCAGTTCTGCATCCAGACCATCCATCCAGTCAGGAGACACCAGCAAGGTCAAGCAGAGGGGGGAGAAGCTACAGAACATGATGCTGAAGCACCAGAGACCTGCAGGTAGTAATCAGACTCCTGCTCGAAGTCCAGTTCTACCTCATGCATCGCCCCCCTCCACCACACCTCACCCTCTCCGACAGCAGTCACGTCAGAGGAGCTCCAAGGACGTGAGTCCTCTCCGGAGGGCTCTGCCTCTGGAAGGACCCATGCCTTTCAAACCAAAACGACCTCCTTATGTCAACCTGGAGCCCTTTCTGAAGATCAGACGAGGAGCTCCTGTCTCTGCTTCAAATAGAACCGATGGTAGGTCACATTCAGATGTGATGGAATTTATTTTATTTCTCACCAGCTGGTGGTGTTTTTGGTCAGCTGCTTTTATTTGTTTAAAGTCTCAGTGTTTGTTATATTTCTCACATATTGGCACTGTTTATGATTTACAATAATGCCATTGCATCTCTTATTTCCCTTTTTAAAACTCTAAAAACAAACACGAGGAAAAGTGTTTGTGTCTAAAATAGTGATTTCCCTCTTTTTAGTCAAACTCCCTCCTGGGTTCTCCCAACTTGTTTTACAGGATCAGCAAACCGAAGAACATCTTTACCAGCAGTGATGAGTCCTCCGCAGCCTCCAGAACGATCCATCAAACCAACCAGACTGCCACGGCAGATCGCCTCTGTGTGAGTGTGTGTGTGAGTGTGTGTGTGTGTGTGATAATATTTTCACCTGTGTGTGTGTGTGTGTGTGTGTGTGTGTGTGTGTGTGTGTGTGTGCGTGCGTGTGTGCGTCAGGGTGTGTGTGTGTGTGTGATAACATTTTCACCTGTGTGTGTGTGTGTGTGTGTGTGTGTGTGTGTGTTATCATTGACTATATCCTAGTTAAACTCTAAATCCTATTATCTGAGTCTGAAACGGGTCTAAAAGGAATCTGAATCCTTACATTTTTTTCAATATTATATTTGCAATGTAATCAACTTATTTCACAGTTTTATTGTTGAGAATAAAATTTAGAACCATTCTGAAAATCAGCTTTTAAAAAGAAAAACCTTTTTTTTCTCTTTTCTTAAATCTCTTATAAGCACGTATCACAGGTATTATTTTTTACCCATTCCAGGGACTTTGAGGAACAGGACCCCTATGATGACATTGGCAGCTTGGAAAAAAATGGTAAAACTTACACAAAATATTACTATTTTTCCACTCCTATTAAAAACCATTTCTTTTAATTGGATAAAGACGTGTTTATTTCACGACTTTACAGATTCCTACAGTGACAACAACCCACAGAGTTTGAATGGAGTAAGTTAACGAATACATGCAGGTTACATTTATGCAAAATACAGCTTGCTGTTGTCTTTGAGTTCAATGATTTAAACGAACGTGAACTTTTCCTTTTGCAGGACGATGAGGACGTGTACGAGTCTATTGATGAGTGAGTCTGAACTTCGTGCTCAGATAAATGACTTATATAACTCACTGGAGACCAAAAGCGCAGAGTTCACTACAGACTCGTGTTATTTTGGTTTTAGTTGCAGCTGCAGCTAAAATAAAAAGCCTGTAAGTCGCTGCCACAGCTCTTCAGGTGATGCCTGATGTGATGAAAATAGTCATCTTTCTACTAAGCATTCAACTCCTTCAAAGGGAAAATAAGTTCACCTGTAAGAGAAAGCCAAGAAGACTGCTTTAGTCACTTTTTTGACTATTCTATTAAAAAGATTGAAGAATAATCTAAAATATTCATTCTTTTGATGTGATTGTCCCTTTTTAGGGGTGAGTTGGAGGCAAACATCCTGGCTGAAGAGAAGAATAACAAGAAAGAAGCAAAGAGGCAACAGGAGCAGGAAAAGAAGGAGCAGCTGGCCAAACAAAAGAAGCAGAATGAGCTGAAGAAGAACTTTCAGGTGAACAAAACATCTGCTCACCAGATTATTTTGGTTCTTTCACTTTTGCTTTTTCATTTCGAATATATTTATATATTTATTTTTTTGCACACTTAATTTTTCTGCAGATACACAGTGAGGTTCAGGCTCTTCATACAGCCAGAGTTCGTTATGACTGGCCCGGGGACGGAAAGCTGGACCTAAGCGTCCAACAGGGACAGAGCATCGAGATCCTCCGTGTGGAGAACAACCCCAGTGGTAAATGGTTGGCTCGATCCACGAGTGGAAACTGTGAGTTTCAGTCAGTCATGTAGACCATCTTCTCTTATCCACGAGGCTGTTCTCAGGGCCAGATCATGTCTTCATGTGTGAACATCTGGATTAAATTGCTTTATAAATGCTGATTTAGCGCCATTCATTTTCAATTCAAAGAAACAATGTATAGTTTTTAATCTCTGTAAATATCCATCAAAATGTTAAACATGAATTAAAAGATGCCCAGTTGTTGAAAAATATTGGCGGCTTCATAACATATAACCATGAAAATCTGGTCTACAATACGTGGGAGCGGGCCTAAGTCTCTAGGCGACGCCATATTAGACACCATGTTTCCTTCTACGTGAGCCCGTGAGGACAAAACGGATGTACTGATTTGTAACAAGTGGGTACAATATTTCTCCGTTCATAAATATTGTTGTTTTAAACATTTACCTCTTCACTCGTTCCCAGTGATGAAAGGGAGTCTGATGTGCTTGTCTTTAAGCTGGAGGTTGACCTCCTATGGGATTTTTGACCTTAATGGCCATCCGTTGGCATGGTCTTACTCAAACAAAAAATACAGTGATTTAGGTATGTACTGCCCCCTATCGCCAGTGAAAGTACACTTTGTCACTTTAACTTAATTTTGACTTGTGTTTCTATGTAAACGGAATAAATGATGCAATAAATTAGCGCATTTGGTTGCTTTAGTGGCTACAGCTTAAAGCTGTTATAGTGAATCTACAGAACAAGCTCAGTTTTGAACTCAAACATGGCCATGGAACACTCACCCCTCCCCTTGAGTGTTTTCCCCGAGACGCTTCTGCTCGAAATGGAAACCCGTGTTGCCAGAGGAAGCGAGGAAGCGCTAAACACTAGTTGCTGTTTTTTAGGACCAGATGTTTTTTGTTGTCTGTCACTACAAATGGTGTTTTTCTTTTTGGGGTAGTAGTAGTAGTTTGTCCTAATGTTGAAGTGGTAGCAACCGGCTGTTTCTCCTCTAATGTTATTGAGTGGAGAACCTCTCACAGCAGTGGTGTTCTGTTGCTAAATACATGAGTGTGTAATGAATGCAGGACCCAGGGAAGTGCAGCGGTTCAGTGAGACAAACAACCAGATGGTCCAATTGTTGCTTTAGATTTGTAACGTGCTATTGGCGATGATTTTTAGACAAAAAGTGAGAGAAACACTTAATCTCCACAATATTTTTATAGCTATACTATGTTAGAATGTTAAGAGGCATGAAAACAAGATTTAAGCTAATTTGTCTTCTAAATTTGATATAACGGCTATATAAACAATTTTTTCATAGCATTTAATGCATTGATGAAACGCCAGCCAGTTTTACATTCAACAGTTATTTATGAGAAGCAGTAGAAGAAATGTTGCACTTCTGGTGTATCCAGGGGGTTGACTCAAGCAGGAATGTCCTCCATCCATCCATTTTCAGCCACTTATCCTGAGCTGGGTTGCGGGAGCAGCAGCCTAAGCAGAGAGGCCCAGACTTCCCTCTCCTCAGCTGTTAAGCTAGCTCCTCTGGGAGAATTCCAAGGCGTTCCTTGGCCAGCAGAGAGTCCTTCCAGCGTGTCCTGGGTCTTCCCTTGGGTCTCCTCCCAGTTGGACGTTTCCAAAATACTTTACCATGGAGTCGTCCAGGAAGCATCCTGAACAGAAGCCACCTCAACTGGCTCCTCTCAATGTGGAGGAGCAGAGGGTCTACTCTTAGCCCCTCCTGGATGACCGAGCTTCTCACCCTATCTCTAAGCCCAGCCACCCTGCAGAGAAAACTCATTTCAGCCACTTGTATAGTATCTGAGATCTCATTCTTTCAGTCACTACCCAAAGTTTGTGACCATAGGTTAGGGTAGGAACCAGTAAATCGGGAGCTTCGCCTTCTGGCTCAGCTCTCTCTTCACCACGACAGATCGGTACAACGCCCACATCACTGCAGACACAGCACCACTCCGCCTGTCGATCCCACTCTCCAGCTTTCCCTCACTTGTGAACAAGACCCTGAGATACTTAGCCTCCTCCACTTGGGGCAAGACCTCATCCCTGACCTGGAGAAGTCATTCAACCCTTTTCCGAGGCAGGAATGTCTTAATATTCCATTTTAAATAAGTGTGATGTGAAACTGTATGAACCTGCATGAGATCTTAGAGACTATAGATGTTTTAAGACAGCAGCAATCCGTTTTTATGGTGTGCGTTTTGTTCAAACTAACCGTTAGCTCATCAGACTCTCTTTCTCCAAACTGTTCAGGAAGCGCTAAAGTAGGTAAGATAGCACATTGCTAACTTTTACACACCTAAAAACCCTAAAATGTCCTTTAAGGGCAGGATGTCTTGTTTTCACGGTCTAATGTTGACTTCAAATTGATAATCAAGTGTAATGATATACATGTTGAAGCCACAGTGTGTGTTTTCACACAGACGGATACATCAGCAACACATGTGTGGATATTGACTATGAGGCGATAAAGAGAAAAATGCCTCGGATTAGGAAAATGGACACATTAGACTTACCTCCACCGCCTCCAGACCCCCTGCCGAGACTGAGTATGGAGTCTAACAGTGGTGACAGGTAAAAACATTACAGATGTGTATTTCTGTGTCTTGTTGCATGATTGAAACAACATGTCAAGTTGGTTTAGTTAATTAAGTGTTTGTGTCTTAAATTGCAGCTTCCCTCCAGAGGATGGTGAGTAGATTCTGCACACAGCTACAGAGTAAAAATGGGAAACTCCACTGTGAAGAAACTGGAGTGTTGATAGAAATGGATGGAGATTTATGCCTTAATATTTTAGCAAAACTACCTGAAGTATAGTTGCTTCTGTCACTGTTAATTATTGGATTAGATTATTGGTCCTTTCCTATCATTTTTTGATTGTTTGTTTGAAGACAGGGTCGTTTTAAGCAAATCAATTATTTTTTACTCTTTCTTTCGTTGATTAATTTATTTAGTTATTTTATTATAGCTTTATATTTTCATAATAGCTAATGCTAAATATTTGTTTCAGGCTTCAAAGTTGGTCTGTTATTGAAGTAAATAACAAATCACAAAGTCATTTTTGGTTTAATTTATATTTTTAACAAACATTAACTGTTTATATAGAGTTTCTATTAAAATACTTTAGCCAGATATTTACTTTTTAATTATAAAATAAAAACCATTTTCCTTCCATATATATATTTTTTTATTGTGTAGAAGTTTTAAGAGGTGACTAAATTGACATGCTGTACTTTTCTTCCTTTAATCGATCAGCTTTGTGAATATTCAGTTTTTTTCAAGCTAATTCTTCAAACGAGACACTTTTCAATGTTGAATTAGTGGTTCTTTCTGGGGTTTTTGTTTTTCCAGATGACTATGATGACGTTCAGCCCATCCCTGAAGATTTCCCCCCACCGCCTCCTGAAATCAAGTATTATTATCTGAAAATAAA